>NC_043014.1:44734404-44862895 GCF_006345805.1 Octopus sinensis | reverse complement strand
CTGATTCATATAAACTTTTAATATAATCAAGATTTTGAAGGAATATAGTTCAATGCCTAACTCTATTGGTATATATTATACTGTTGAGCAACTAAAATTTCATATTGTTACTAAGAAATCTTGATTGAGGTCTTAATTTCAATATAAATTCTTCCAATACTGGGGGGTAACATGTATGATGTGCTGTTTCATATAATTTGCCACACTATAATTAAGGTGATTTTTAATTGTTGATTTGAAAGGAAGAAGGGATGTAGATGAACGAATTCATTCAATTTTTTCCTTTCCCTTTCCTTTAGTCCACCCAGCTGGCAAAAATGAGTTCAAAAATGGTATAGCCGAGTCACAGACTTTTGTCATGCTGATTCTACCCAGTACCTATGTTAAGGATACCTTCCCCTTTTCTTTATGAGTCTGCTGTTAATTTCGGTTTTATTTCTCTAACAAAGGGGAACTTCAATACAGTAAGAATTGTTTGCATACCTCACTCAGTGTGTCAACACTCATTTGATTTCTATTAGAACATTATTATTATTTATTTTAATGACGAGGAAGGTGACACCGTTAAGGTTTCGAATCCAGCTTCTAACCTTCCATGCTACGACACTGCCATCTAATTCTGATACAACACAATATTTTTTGTTGTGTCTGGGGAGAGTCAAGACTATTGAAAAGGTTGCAAGACGCAACGAAAATTTTAGGAAAATATAAATAAGAAATAAGTGGAAATTTTACCGGTGAGTGAGTTACATAATAAGGCACAAAAAGAAAATGACTCTCCCCAGACACAACAGAATATGCTTCAACACACGAACTCGCATAAAGAATCTTGCGAATCAAATCCAAAAACGAAATACAATATTTTTTCTTTATTTAAGCACAAGGCTCCAAATATTTTTTAGGGAAGGGAATAGTCGACTAAATAGACTATCATACTCGACAGATGTTTATTTTATTGGTTCCAGAAGGATGAAAGAGCCAAGTGGACACGGGTATGATTTGAACTTCTAATGTAAAGACGAGTAACGGAACAGATACCGCAAGGTACTTTAATACCATAAAGAAGTTACTTCCCTTGAGTTAGAAGCAGTTATCTCCCTTCATAGACATAGCAACCAAATCTCTGTCAAGTCACAACCTACCGTGTTAAAAAAAGCAAGGCGGCATTGGATAATGTAGTTCCAAATGAATTATATCTGGAGAAAAAGAAAAAAAAAAAGCCGGGATGATCTGGTTTGGAATGCCTTTGTTCGTCTATCTGCTTGGCTATGGCAGATATGGATCTAGACTAACAAAAGCATTAAGAACAGACTATAAAAAATCAATTGTTCGGCTGAAGACCTTTAACAAATTCACGAAACTGTAGTTGAGTGTCACTCTAACCATTTTAGCTAAAATGGAGGGAGACACGAAATTATTTTTTCTCTCATCGAACTTTTTCAGGAACAATTCTTGACAAATGTACTTTGAATATGTTACGATGAACTCCATGCTTTGCTAATGTTATTGCTCGTTTAACTTATTTATTGAAAGAACATTATACACATTGTAAGTTTACGTTTATTCCTCAAACCACAAGAATTGTTTGTTATTATTAGTTTAGGGTCGTCCCTTTTGCGAAATACCCAAACTTTAGATTCGTTTTTGCTGTGTCCCCGTCAGTAACATCTCTTAATTCCATCCACAGGTTCTTCTAATTGCAAGTAGGTTGCCTAGGATAAAAAAAATGTTTGTATTTAATGTGAAGAAATATGAAAACGTGACAATAAGAGTTGTCCCTTCTGTCAAATCATGTTCATACTTGTATCCATATACATTCGTACACGTATTTTATATATTTGCAGTAAAACAAAATTAAATAATATTTTTCGAACAAAGTAAATAAAACGCGGCCATCTTTCGTCTCTAGTAGACCTTTCCGTCGATTTCCGTAAAAAACATTTTTTTTTTTACTTATGGGCTTGCAGGAACTTTTGAAGTTCACACACACATGTACATCAATGCTTCCCATGCAGGGTAACTTCAAAAGAACTTCCCTCGTCATACAATCGCTTTCTCTTAGTCTCTTTCGCTCTCATTACTTCAAAAGTTCCCGCAAGCCCATATGTAAAAAAAAAAATGTCTTTTACGGAAATCGACGGAAAGGTCTACTAGAGACGAAAGATCGCCTAAAACGCAAAGTAAATAATTTTTTTAAACTAAGTAAATAAAATATTTTTTAAAACAATGTATATAATTTTTTTTATACAGCGGTTGTGCCCCAGCATGGCCGCGGCCTTCGGGCTAAAACATTTTTAAGGATTTAAGGAAATTAGATATTTTTCGAACAAAGTAAATAAAACGCAAAGTAAATTATTTTTTAAACTAAGTAAATAAGTTATTTTTATAAACAAACTAAGGTTAGGGTTAGGGTTAAAAAATTAGGTTTAGGGTTAACAAGTCGTAGGATCGACTACTTACGACTAGTTAGCACAGGTGCGCGAGGGCGCGCACCGGGACCACTGTTCGCTAGTAGTACCCATTTATTTGGAAACTAGAAAAGCCTTTTCATTTTGGCATTTACTTGCACTCGTTTAGTGTTTTAACAGTCTGTCTTGCATAATTTGTTTTCTTTTGGAGGGAATCTACCAAAATACTATGAGTCATTCAAAGACTACGTATAATACCATTATCTTTTATTTAATTAGAATTAAAAAGAAAACTATTAAGATTTGAAAGTTTTGGGATAGACAAGGAGATACGAGCAAGACCTTGTTTACACTATACTTTAAAGGGAAATTTAATGATGTCAAATGTTCAGATGTATTTTTCTGGCTTTCATCCTTTCGGTGTCGATAAATTAAGGGTTAAACTAAAGGGCTTGACCCGGGCATAAAAACCCCAAATTAAGTACCAGTTGCGTACTGGAGTCGTTCCAATCGACTGGCCCCCTCCCCCAAAATGTCCGGCTTTGTGCTGAGAGTAGAAAAGATGTATTTTCTGGATATCAATAATTGATAGGAAAAACAACGCATGAATGGAATTTTATTAATTGTGTACTGACTTTAACTGAAAGCCCTTGATGTGTATATTAACAATAATTAATTATTACTTTGTATTATTTGTCTTTATTTTGTTATCTTTATATTAGCAGTGTTGTCTGGCTCTGTCAAAACTTAACCAATTTGTTTTTCTTACTACCCATTTGCCTTCTGAGTCAATCACATCCCATTAATTTTGTTCATATATTTTGACTTTTCAAGTAATGACGCAAATTTACTGGAAAGATCAGTGACATATGTGTTTGTGTATATATATATATATATAGTTAATCCAAACAAGAAAGCACAAAAAAACACAACAACGCGAGGACATGGAACAATTATAGTATTATTGGATGCTCAGGAAAGAAGGAGGGCTTAGTGTTTCGAGCGGAGCTCTTCGTCGGAAACATAGGAGAAGGGAAGACAGAGGAAAAAAATCGCCAACGGTACACACGCGGTATAAACATATATATATATCATTTTGTCCGAGTCAGACACCATGATAGATCTTTAGCCACTACACACATTTTTTTTCTCTCCTTGTTTTTCCTGTGTACCTTTCTGTAGAAGAGCATAGGCTCGAAACATAAAAGACTTTTTCTATTCCTGAGTGCTATACTAATACATCTGTTTGTTTTGTACACCACCTGTCTTCGTCTTTTGTTTTTTTTCGTAAACTTTCACTATATGTATATATCATAGTAATTGCTTATTAAGAATAAAGCAGACAATGAACTATGTTTAGAGCTCGGTGCAGTTCAGCAGAGTAATTAATATATTTTTCTAAAATAATTACTGCAATAGGTGTACTCTCATTTCACCTGAAAGATTTCCATGTTTTCTACTGGGAAATCTTTGAAAAGAAAAAGAAAAGGAAAAATTAAAAGGAAACAAGTCTTTTATTCTTTTACTTGTTTCAGTCATTTGACTGGGCCATGCTGGAGCACCGCCTTTAGTCGAACAAATCGACCCCAGGACTTATTCTTTGCAAGCTTAGTACTTATTCTATCGGTCTCTTTTGCCGAACAGCTAAGTTAAGGGGACGTAAATACACCAGCATCGGTTGTTGGGGGACAAACATATACACACACATACTTATATACGATGGGCTTCTTTCAGTTTCCGTCTACCGAATCCACTCACAAGGCTTTGGTCGGCCTGAGGCTATAGTAGAAGACACTTGCCCAAGGTACCATACAGAGGGACTGAACCTGGAACCATGCGGTTCGTAAGCTACTTACCACACAGCCACTCCTACGCCTATATAAAAAGTGTACACTTTTTGCAATCATTTTACTAATCTACAAACAACACAAACACACACCTGCCCTACTCAGTGTTGATATCAACACAAAGAAAGTGAAGTACCTTCATTTAGGAATTGGAACTTGCTCATAAACTCCAGTTATCATCATCATGCGTCCATTTTCCATGTTGGCATGGGTAAGACAATGTGACTGGAGCTGGTAAGCCAGAGAGCTGTGCCAGACTGCAGTCTGTTTCGGCTTGGTTTCTACGCTTGGATGCCCCTCCTAATGACAACCACTCCAAAGAGTAATGAGTGCCTTGTACATGCCACTAGCACTGACCACGACTACAATTTCACCTAGCTTGACCTGTGTTCTCAAGCACAACAAATCACCTTACTGAATACTTTATCTTGATTACAGATTGACCTTTCTGATGTAGCAGTTGTAATATTCATGTTAATATTCACTGTCATTAAGGCAGTAATCTGGCAGAATCGTTAACACACTGGACAAAATGCTTAGTGACATTTCATCTTTACATTCTGAGTTCAAATTCCACTAAGGTCAATTTTACCTTTCATCTTTCTGGGGTCCATAAAACAAGTACCAGTTGAGCACTGGGGTTGATGTAATCAACTATCTCCTTCTCCCAAATTGCTGGCCTTGTGCCAAAATTTGAAACCAGTATTGACTCTCATTTATTTTATTGATTTTATAACTATTATATTACAGGTGTGTATAGCCATGTAATTAAAGGTCTTTAAGAACCTACCTTTCGTTAGAGATAATTTTTATGGTTATGGTTTTATCAGTACATATGTTTGACTTGCAAAGGATAATTACTAATGGAGAATTATTTTAAGCAGAAAAAGAACTTGGGTTTATTCTGAAATTTTTATAAAACAACTCAATAATTACTGCTGCATCATCATCATTTAATGTCCATTTGTCCACGCTTGCATGGGTTAGACAGAATTTATTGATGCAGATTTTCTATGGCCTGAGTCCCTTCCTCTTGTCAACCTTCTAAGCAAGGTAATATTTCCTCATGACCAGACACAGAAAATTGGAAACATAACATTGCCTGTGTGATGGTGATGCTCATTTACAGCCATCACATGATGTCAAAACAGGGGTACATGCACATACACGCACTCAATGGGCTTCTTTCAGTTTTTGTCTATCAAATCCACACCCAAGGCTTACATTACCTGGGGCTAAAGCAGACACTTGCCTAAGCTATTACATGCAATGCAACTGAACCTGAGACCACATGGTTGGAAATCAAACATCTTACCCATACAGCCATGCCTGCCATACCTTGATATTTCCTAAGTGGCTTCAGATCTATATAAAGCTTTACTTTGAGTACTGCAGTGTTAAAAGATCTTGACCTGATATTTCCTCTATTTTCTGAAAATAAAAATAGAATTTAAGAGTGTCATGTAATAGGCTGTAAATTCCTGTTAAGTCAAGATTGAGGTTATTTTGATTTCTAATTGCAGTTGTTTAATTTCTGTTGCTAATACTCTTAGGAAATGGTCAATTTAGATGCTTGACACTGCTCCTTGCATATGTAATTTTGTCTTCATATTCTGACAAAATCTCTTCAACTTACAAGAACTTGAGGAAATTAATATATGATGTTGTCAGGAATGTGGTATGAGCAATCCAAAGACCGAGTCTTCAGTGAAATGATAATAGTGATAGTAAATAAGTAAAGCCTGAAACTCTTGATTCTTGTATAAACAGTAATACCTGATTTTACGAGGACCAGGTTTACGAGTTTTATTTTTCTAGCACAAGATACAATTTTTGAACTAAGTGCAAAAGAAGTTTCTACTACCATAACAAATACTTCTGTGTGTTACCAAGAAATTTATAGAGTGAAAAAAAAGGCTTCTTCTAAGCAAACAACTCTAGACTTGTTTTTTAAAAGGAAATCTAAGAAATCTACAAGTGTTTGTGAATTGGCAATCACGTCTACAGGTGATGGTGTGTGCGAGACCAGTGGAAGTGAAAGTGATTCAGAAAACAATTATAACAACGTTTTTTTTATAAATAATCTTGACATTCCTTTTACATTACATAAATTATTCTTTTCATTCTGCTGTTGTTTTATTGCCATTTATTTATGAGTATTACTCTTTTACTTGTTTCAGTCATTTGACTGTGGCCATGGTGGAGCACCACCTTTAGTCGAGCAAATCGACCCCGGGACTTATTCTTTGTAAGCCTAGTAGTTATTCTATCGGTCTCTTTTGCCGAACTGCTAAGTTACGGGGACATAAACACACCAACATCGGTTGTCAAGCGACGTTGGGGGAGATATACATATACATGACGGGCTTCTTTCAGTTTCCATCTACCAAATCCACTCACAAGGCTTTGGCCGGCCTGAGGCTATAGTAGATGACACTTGCCCAAGGTGCCATGCAGTGGGACTGAACCCGGAACCATGTCATTGATAACCAAGCTACTTACCACACAGTCACCCCTGCGCCTTACATAAATTATTCTTTACATTCTACTGTTGTTTTATTGGCATTTATTTATGAGCATTATAAATTTTATAGGTAAGATATTTTTCTGAGAATGAATTATAATTTATAGCATTGCTGCTGTGGCAAATTTTTGCTCTGCTTTACAAGTTTTCACTTTACGAGTAGTTTCCGGAAGCAAATTAACTCATATATCAAGGCATTACCGTATTGTTAAAATCTGTAAAACATATTTTCCATTTACAAAAAGTCTTTGGCTTTATGAGAAGAAAATGATAAAATATTCCATATTCTCTGCTTGAAAAACTGTATCCCAGAATTTATATGCATTTTGGTCAGGTGCTGGCATTGGCTATGTGGTTAAGGAGTTTACTTGGCAACCACATGGTGTTGGGTTCAGTCCCACTGTGTGATAGCTTGGATATGTATCTTCTGCTGTAGCTCCAGGTTGACCACTGCCTTGTGAGTGAATTTAGTTGATGGAAACTGTGTGGAAGCCCATCATATATGTGTGTATGTGTCATTGTGACTGTGTTTGTCCTCTCTACCACCACCATCACTTGACAACTGTGCTGGTTTGTTTGCATCCCCATAACTTAGCAGTTCATTCAGAAGAAAATTGAATAAGTATCAAAAAAAAAAAATCAACATCAATGGAAATTGTAGCTGTGATACTAGTGCTGATGGCACATAAGAGAAGCACCTGAACGTGGCCGTTGCCAGCACCGCCCCGACTGGCCTCCGTGCCAGTGGCACGTAAAATGCACCATCCGATTGAGGCCGTTGCCAGCCTCGTCTGGCCCCCGTGCCGGTGGCACGTAAAAAGCACCCACTACACTCGCGGAGTGGTTGGTGTTAGGAAGGGCATCCAGCCGTAGAATCACTGCCAGATCAGACTGGGCCTGGTGCAGCCTTCTGGCTTCCCAGACCCCAGTTGAACCATCCAACCCATGCTAGCATGGAAAATGGACGTTAAACGATGATGATGATCATCATCATACTTCAAAAATAAGTTCTGGGGATGCTCCAGCATGGCCACAGTCCAATGACTAAAACAAGTAGAAAGATAAATCTTGTAAAAATATATTAAACTATGTGTGCATATGTGTGTGTTTCATTCATTCATTTATATATTTTGTATTTCTCTTTTAGGTCCACGATGGAGGTGAGTTTTGTCAGTTTGGTTCGGCAGTTGTGTAAACATCATGTTGAAAAAATGATCAAAGATTTGGATTATTTTTCTCAACCAGTACGACTGCAAGGGGACCACAACCAACTTGTGAAGAGGTTCCAGATTAAAGCTTACAATGCATTATTTGGTTACCTTGAGCAACTGGCAAGGTAAATAGGATTGTTTTTTTTTTTCCTTCCTGGGTCCCTGTGTCTACATTACTCTCCACCTGAACTTCTGAGCCAAAAAAAAAAAATAGTTGCATAAATCAAATGGAAATTGTAGTTAAGACACCTGTCCCGGTGACACGTAAAAAGCACCGTCCGAATGTGGTAGATACCAGCGCCGCCTCACTGGCGTCCATGTCGGTGACACGTAAAAGCACCAACCGATCGTGGCCGCTTGCCAGCCTCCCCTGGCCCCTGTGCTGGTGGCACGTAAAAAACACCCACTACACTCACGGAGTCGTTGGCATTAGGAAGGGCATCCAGCTGTAGAAACACTGCCAAACCAGACTGGAGCCTGGTGCAGCCTCCATGGCTTACCAGACCCTGGTCGAACCATGTCCAACCCATGCTAGCATAGAAAACGGATGTTAAATGATGATGATACAGCTCAAGAGTTATGATTGAAGGAAACTGATGAACAGAATCAGCTGCAATTTTTTTTCCTATGTGTGTTTGTCATTACTGCTTTACCAGGAATTTGGTAGAGATGATGTTTAACCTATTCCCAAAATAGTGGGAATACAGCATAACTTGAGTATTTTCACTCTAAAAATACTTCAGGGAGAAATTGGTACTAAATACTGCACCAAAATCTTTATTCTCAGAACTGGAAATGTAATGCTTTTATGTGCCGGCGCTACATGAAAAGCACCCATGCGGGTGCTTTGTAAATGGCACCCAGTACACTCTGTAAAGTAGTTGGCATTAGGAAGGGCATCTAGCCACAGTAACTCTGCCTAAACAGATGACTGGTGCAGCTCCCTGACTTGGGAGGCACATGGCCTAGTGGTTAGAGCAGCGGACCCGCTGTCGAGGGATCGCGGGTTCGAATCTCAGACCGGGTGATGTGTGCGTTTATGAGCGGAAACACCTAAGCTCCACACGGCTCCGGCAGAATGTAATGGCAAACTTCTGCTGACTCTTTTGCCACAACTTTCTCTCACTCTGCATCGTGCAGCTCACCTGCGACGGACCAGCGTCCCGTCCAGGTGGGGAACCTATACGCTAAGGAAACCGGCCCTTATGAGCCAGACATGGCTCGAGAAGGAACAAGCAAACTCCCTGACTTGCCAGCTCCTGTGAAACCGTCCAACCCATGCCAGCATGGAGAATGGACTTTAAATGATGATGATGTTTTTTAGCCCTAGACTGACCTAGATTTACCCATCACTCAAAACAATGATGATGATGATAAATTCTAACTGATGAGCTTTCCTGACTGATTGCTGCTTCTGTTGTTAAGCAATTTCTACTCTTTTATATTACTTCAGGCAGCAGAAAACTGGCTCAAACAAGACATCAATATCTGGTATCAACCAGCAATTGGTGAAGTTACTGTCTTGTGTGGTGGTTCTTTTACAACAGAACAAACACGAAGAAAGCCAACAGTTACAGGTACTAGTGGAGAAATTACTCAAGTTGGATTCAGGTGAGATGAGAACAATTTTCTACAATTAAAGACATTTCACAAATTAGTTAATGATCATTACATTCAGTCATAATTAACAATTTTGATACCAACCCACTTGAAATTGCCCATAGTTCTCCGACACAATTTCTATATTTTAACCCTTTTGTTACCAACCTGGCTGAAACCGCCTCTGGCTCTGTAGTACAAATGTCTTGTTTTCATAAGTGTTGAATTAAAATCTTCCACCAAACCTTAGTCACAATTTATGTTCCTAATACTAGCTGAATGATAACTAAGTTGTCGCCTTACTGGCACTTGTGTCCATGCTAGTAGGGTGCCAAGAGCACCA
This sequence comes from Octopus sinensis, assembly GCF_006345805.1. Lineage (NCBI taxonomy): Eukaryota > Metazoa > Mollusca > Cephalopoda > Octopoda > Octopodidae > Octopus > Octopus sinensis. The sequence continues at coordinate 44,852,963 of NC_043014.1, read as the reverse complement.
TCCGAGCGTGATCGTTGCCAGAGCAGCCAACTGGCTTCCGTACAAGTGGCACGTAAAAGGGTATCATTCGAGCATGATCGTTACCAACGTCGCCTTACTGGCACCTGCGCTGGTGGCATGTGTAAAAGGATTCGAGCAAGGTCGTTGCCAGTACTCCTGACAGGCTCCCATGCTGGCGGCACGTAAAAAGCACCCACTACACTCTCGGAGTGGTTGGCGTTAGGAAGGGCATCCAGCTGTAGAAACTCTGCCAAATCAAGACTGGAGCCTGGTGCAGCCATCTAGTTCGCCAGCCCTCAGTCAAAATCGTCCAACCCATGCTAGCATGGAAAGCAGATGTTAAACGATGATGATGATTACTAAATTCTGTGTTATATTTAAAGTAATTGAAAGAAACACAGAGCATCTCAAAATAAATACAGTAATGAAAGGGTTAAAATGTTCTAAATTTAAATCTTCCATCAAAATTTCATGTTAATTTATGTTTCAAATATCAGCTTAACAATATCAAAGTTATTTTACTAATTCTTCATTATTTTCAAAATTAATTGCCACAAAGGCTGTGTTCAACAGAGAAATGGTAACAAAAGAGTTAATTGCCCAATATTTCATTTTTTTCCCTATGTGCTTTGCTTCAAACCAAGGCTGTTTAACGAAGAGACGAGAAGGAATATGGACTAAAAATGTATTGAGATAAAGATAATGCAATGATCTTGTTGTAAAGTAGTCCTTTTGCAAGGGCAGCAAGCTGGCAGAATCGTTAGCACACTGGGCAAAATGCAGGTTTGAAATTTCGCCAGGACACCTGATGAAGGCTGGAGGGTTTATCAGCCAAAACATTAACAACAAAGATGAGGTCAAATATCCGTCAAATGTAAATAATGTACATAATTCCTCATAGAACTGTAATATCAATAATGTTTTTTTTTTTTCATGCATCCTTTTTCATAAACTTCTAGATAAATTGGAGTCTTGTCTGAGATTTTTACTGCAGTTAGCAGGCTCAGGTGAACAGAAAAAGGACTTCTTGGCTATCAAAGGAACCATTACCAACCAAGAAAAGTAAGTTTTATTTTGTTGCTCAGTGTTATACATCAGACATGAGGTACTCATCATCATCATCATTGTTCGACCATGGTCGAGACAATGGAATTTACTATGCTACACCAGACTTCACGGTCCATCATAGCATAACGGAGGTCCTGTTGCTGGATGCCTGTATCTTTGGAGATTACATCAGGGTAGGAGAGTGTGCGCCCTCTGGTATCGCAAGTAGATGGCTTCCAGAGGAGAAGAGTAGAAATTGCCTCATTTTCAGCTCTACAGCAATGTCCAGCAAACTGGACTCTCCTACCTTTCACAAGAGATGAAGCCCTACTACAGTCTAATATCAGAAAGGTTTGCCAGCAACACTGTAAAAACATCATTATTACTTCATTACTGTTTTAACATCTACTTTTTCCTTACTTGCATGGGTCAGACAAGATATGTTGGAACAGTTTTATTATGACTAGACGCCTTGACACCAATCCTTACCTGTTTCCAAGCAAGGTGATAAATAATCTCCCAAGTCAGTCGAGCGACAAACAGCCTAGACATGGTTATATGGTGAAATGGAAACAAACAACACCGTATGAATGAGCGTTTTGTTTACACATGTCAAGAAGACTGGACTGGGGTTTGTGTGTAGACGTGACTGTGTAGTTAAGAAGTTCACTTTGCAACCATGTGGTTTTGGGTTCAGTCCCACTGTGCAGTATCATGGGTGAGTGTCTCTCTACTATAGCCCTGAGCCAACCAATGTATTGTGAGTGGATTTGGTAGGTAGAAACTCTGTGTGTGTGTTTCTTTTTCTTTTATTGATTGCAGCCATGCTGGAGCACCGCCTTTAGTCGAACAAATCGACCCCAGCACTTATTCTTTGTAAGCCTAGTACTTATTCTAGCAGGCTCTTTTGCCAAACCACTAAGTTACAGGCACTTAAACACACCAACATCAGTTGTCAAGTAATTGTGGGGGACAAACATATACATACATATACTGTTGTGTCTGGGGAGAGTCATTCTCTTTTACTGGTGAGTGTGTTAAACCACAAGGCACAAAAAGAAAATGACTCTCCCCAGACACAACAGAATATGCTTCAACACACGAACTCACACAAAGAATCTTGCAAACCAAATCCAAAAATGAAATATATATATATATGATGGGCTTCTTTCAGTTTCTGTCTACCAAATCCACTCACAAGGCTTTGGTTGCCTGATGCTAAAGTAGATGACACTTGCCCAAGATGCCACGCAGTGGGACTGAACACAGAACCATGTGGTTGGGAAGCAAGCTTCTTACCACACAGCCAGGCCTATGTATGGTTCTGTCTCCTTGTCTTGACGTTGCATGCTAATTGTAAACAAAACATCGCTGTTGTTTTGTTTGCAGTCTTCTGTGAAAGCATGTTTGGACCAGTAAAAAATATTACCTTGCTCAGAATCTAGTGAGGGTTGGTGACAGGAAGTGCATCTGGCTGTCAAAAAATTTTGTCTTGATGTCCGTGCTAGTAGGGTGCCAAGAGCACCATCTGAGCGTGATCGTTGCCAGAGCAGCAGCGTGGTTGTTACCAAAGTCGCCTTACTGGCACCTGTGCTGGTGGCATAAGGATTCGAGCGAGGTCATTGCCAGTACTGCCTGACTGGCCTCCTTGCCGGTGGCACGTAAAAAGCACCCACTACACTCTCGGAGTGGTTGGTGTTAGGAAGGGCATCCAGCTGTAGAAACTCTGCCAGATCAAGATTGGAGCCTGGTGCAGCCACCTGGTTCGCCAGTCCTCAGTCAAAATCGTCCAACCCATGCTAGCATGGAAAGCGGACGTTAAACGATGATGATGATGATGATGTTACACACACACGCACATACATATATAAAACTCTATCACTAGTATTGAGTCCTGTTATCAATAAATTTTGTTGTTATTTGCCACTTAACAATGTTAACAGTACTAACATTTCTTTTTATCATTTTAGAATACTATGCTGAAACTCGTTGGCTTTGACTATTTGAAATCTACTCAGAAATATTCCTCACAAAATGCTAGTTTCATGTATTATTCCCTCTATCCCAGGTATAGCCTGTTTATTTTCCTCTTTGAATACCTCGTCCCTCATTTGTTGTTCATAATCACCCAACTATGATATATTTCTCTCTGCTTCACTGAGGCCAGTGGTTCTTGACCTTTTTAATATCTGGGGACCAGATCCAAAATCTGGACTTTTTTTAGGGGTGGGGGCCACACTAAAAGAAGTAGAACGTAAGTCAATTAAAGAAAAAATTTATTATATTTATGGTGTTAGGAAGGGCATCCAGCTGTAGAAACTTTGCTAGATCAGATTGAGCCTGGTGCAGCCCCTGGCTCGCCAGTCCTCAATCAAACCGTCCAAGCCATATAGCATGGAAAGCAGATGTTAAACGATGATGATGAAAGAAGACAGTTGAGGGCCACTTGCAGGATGCTTGAGGGCCGCTTGAAGGATTCCTGAGGGCCACTGGAAGGATGCTTCAGGGCTGCTTGAAGGACGTTTGAGGGCCACAAGAAGGATGCTTGAGGGATGCTTGAGGGCCACTTGAAGGATGCTTGAGGGCCACGGGAAGGACGTTTGAGGGCCACTGGAAGGACGTTTGAGGGCCACAAGAAGGATGCTTGAGGGCCACAGGAAGGATGCTTGAGGGCCACAGGAAGGACGTTTGAGGGCCACAAGAAGGATGCTTGAGGGCCACAGGAAGGATGCTTGAGGGCCACAAGAAGGACACTTGATAATTATGTTCCTGCCATTATTATTTAGTGGAGGCGCAATGGCCCAGTGGTTAAGGTAGCGGACTCGCGGTCTTAGGATCGCGGTTTCAATTCCCAGACTGGGTGTTGTGAGTGTTTATTGAGCGAAAACACCTAAAGCTCCACGAGGCTCTGGCAGGAGGTGGTGGCGAACCCTGCTGTACTCTTTCACCACAACTATCTCTCATTCTTTCTTCCTGTTTCTGTTGTACCTATATTTTAAAGGGGCCAGCCTTGTCACACTGTGTCGCGCTGAATCTCCCCCGAGAACTACGTTAAGGGTACACGTGTCTGTGGAGTGCTCAGCCACTTGCACGTTAATTTTACGAGCAGGCTGTTCCGTTAAGTTAAGTTAATTTTTTGGCTCAAAAAGCAAAAAGCAAGGCCATGTAGGGGGACATGGAGTTATGTACAGGGTGGTGTTCATGCAAAGAGTTCAGGCCATTTCCGGTCAAGAGAGACTTTGAACCGAGCGGTCGTCGGCATCTTCGCTATCTCGTCCGGCAGCTTATTCCACGGATCCTCAACCCGGACGGAGAAAGCCCCTCTCCTTCGATTGAGATGAAATCGTCGCAGATAGAGCTTTTCGGAGTGACCCCCACAGCCGACGATCGAATCAACTGGAACCCTCATCGTTGTAACGACGGACAGAGTGCCAGTCAGTCATTATTATTTTCATCATCACCACTTTACTTCCCTTTCTTCATATTTGCATGAGTTCCAGCATTGTGATAACCTTAACCGAATGTCCCTTAAATGTTGTATTTCTAACATATTTTAAATGTTTTCTTGTTTCAGGGAGTTATTTGAGTCTAATGGGTTGGATTGCTCTCATGACTGGCAAGAGGTAAGGGATAAGATCTTAATACTCTTAATCTCTCTGTTACTCTTTTACTTGCTTCAGTCATTTGACTGTGGCCATGCTGGAGCACCACCTTTAGTCGAGCAAATTGACCCCAGGGCTTATTCCTTGTAAGCCTAGTATTTATTCTGTCGGTCACTTTGCCAAACCGCTAAGTTACAGGGGCATAAAGACACCAGCATCGGTTGTCAAGCCAATGTCGGGGGGATAAAAACAGACACACAAACACACACATACTTATATACATATATATGACAGGCTTCTTTCAGTTTCCGTCTACCAAATCCACTCACAAGGCTTTCCATGCTAGCATGGGTTGGACGATTTTGACTGAGGGCTGGCAAACCAGATAGCTGCAGCAGGCTCCAATCTTGATCTGGCAGAGTTTCTACAGCTGGATGCCCTTCCTAATGCCAACCACTCCGAGAGTGTAGTGTATGCTTTTTACGTGCCAAAAAGAGAAATAAGGAAAGCTTCTAAAATTGCATAAAGCTAAAAAAAAAACCTTTATATTTTGGGTGCAAATCCCTATCTTCAGAAGAATGCAATCAAGGAAATGTGTATTTACATAGATTTTGTTATTTCGGTGTTTGAGTTAGAAGCAGCAGCAATTCCCCAACTTTGAGACTGTACGATGGTGGCAGTTGTGTTGTGGTGTTAGTGGCATAGGTATTACACAATCTTAGCTAAATAATATAGAAAGGGCCATGGCTGGAATGCCTTCAATTGTAGGTCTATTCAATCATGGTTGCACCAGAGGTAATCTACAACAACGGTAACAACAATGAAAAGGGATTTATCTTAAACTAGCACTATGACCCGGCAACGCTGCGTGCGTGCGCACATACACGCGAGTACTGTCCAAATCTCCGACCAATCACATACAGCTAGCTGGCATTCAATTGGTGTATCAAGTTTCGGGCATTTTGATTGGGTTTTGGATAGAAAATTCACAAAAACATCACTTCTATTGATTTTTTTAATGGCTTTGCAGGGTGACTGGGGAAATGTAAAGATGTGCACGGCCACCCTTGGACGGTTTTGAATGACCATAGAAAGTGCGAGCCCTCTAACTGAAAAATTGTGGATTTGTATAAAGGACACACACACACACACAGACATTTTGCCATTTATATTTATAGAGATAGAGATACACTTGCTGAATGTTAAGTCTTCAAGATCAACTCCTACAACTCCATGGATTTTAACACTTTGTATCACAGCAGTAAATTGACAGAATCATTAGCATGTCGGACAAAGTGTCTGTAGTATTTGCTCACAACCCTTTGCGTTCTGAGTTCAAATCCTGCTGAGCTCAATTTCTTTCTTTTCGTCCTTTTGGGATCAATAAAATCAAATACCTGTTAAATTCTGTGGTCAGTTCCTATAATCCGTCTAAGACAAAGCAAGGCATTTTATAAACATTTTACTCAATGTAATCTTTCCATTTGTTTTTTTCTGTTTGGAACTTCTATGATATTCACTTTATTTCAGATATTTGCAAAATCCCCAGGACAGGGTCTGTCTGACAATTTCCGTGTAAAGGTAAGTTCTAGTACTTCTTTTTGGGGGGCGCAAAAAGATCTTAATGACCTGCTGTACCTCATTTCATAAAATTTTGGCATTATGTGATTCAGTAGGTATGGAGCTTATTTCCTAACCGGCTTCCGTGCCAGTGGCACTTAAAAGGCACCATTCGAGCGTGTTCATTACCAGCGTCGCACTACTGGCAGTCGAGCCCCGTGCTAGTAGGGTATTAAGAGCACCATCCGAGCATGATCGTTGCCAGAGCGGGTATCTGGCCGCTGTGCCGGTGGCATGTAAAAAACACCATTCGAGCATGATCGTTACCAGCATCACCTTACTGGCACCCGCGCTGGTGGCATGTGTAAAAGATTGAGCAAGGTCGTTGCCAGTGCTGCCTGACTGGCACATAAAAGCACCCACTTACACTCTCAGAGTTGTTAGCATTAGGAAGGGCATCCAGCTGTAGAAACTCTGCCAGATCAAGATTGAAGCCTGGTGCAGCCATCTGGTTTGCCAGCCCTCAGTCATACGTCCAACCCATGCTAGCATGGAAAGTGGACGTTAAACGATGATGATGTGGTGTCATGGTTCAGCACCTTGGGTAAGTGACTCCAGTTATAACCCAGGTCTGACTAAAGCCTTGTGAGTGGATTTGGTAGATGGAAACTGAGAGAAGCTCATTGTATGTATGTGTGTATTTGTGTATTTCTGTGACATCATATGATGGTTGTAAATAAACATTATCTTCATACAAATCATGTTTGTTTTCAATCTTCATGAAGAACAAGTTTAGCTATAGGAAAATATTCCATCTAACCCATGCAAGCATAGAAAAAGTGAATGTTAAATGAAGATGATGTACTGCAGCACCTCATTAATGTAGATTAGTGAAAAGGATTTCACTCTTGGAAGTATTTGAACCCAGCACTATAAACCAATTAACCCTTTCGTTACCAACCCGGCTGAAACCGGCTCTGGCTCTGTAGTACAAATGTCTTGTTTTCATAAGTTTTGAATTAAAATCTCCCACCAAACCTTAGTCACAATTTATGTTCCTAACACAAGCTTAATGGTAACTAAGTTATTTTACTAAATTCTTTGTTATATTTAAAATAATTGAAAGAAACACAGAGCATCTCAAAATAAATATGAGAACAAAAGGGTTATACAAAACAAAGCATTTGACTTAACTTGCTTCTGTCTGATTTAGCTGAAAACTATTGTGAATCCCAAAGCCCCAGCAAATTTTCTGCAAAATTTTTGAAAATTGTTCTACAAGAAATAAATGTAAATGGCAGAATAACTAAAATCCTGGGGAACTAGCAAAAAGGGGTTAGTCTAAAGTTCAGTCTTTACCTAAGTTAAGGAGGGTTTCTTTTTCTCTTTTATATTTTTTTCACATGACTTAACCTATCACATTTTCAAGGTCTCCAAGACTGGCAGAGCTATGCCGTCGGTAACTTCGGTTCCTGGTAGGGCCACCCAAGGCGGATTGGTCTGACACCGAGTGGTATTAGGGCCACAACCCGGCAGAGAGGGCTCTGGTGAAAATCCTCGGAGCATCTGTTTTGGCAACTGGCGGCTCCTCGGTCGTTCTGTCCCTGCGTCTGCGGACAATCTGCAGCAAACAGGATATCTCTACATGCAGGATTGTTGGGGATCGCTTGTGAAATTCACATTCCCATGAAACTTCTTCCACCGCCATGGTTCGAGATGCCTCGAGGGTGGTGGAAGAAGCCGGCTCGACCTGCCCAGGGTGAATGTCACCACAAGTACAAGTAAGTACAAGACTGGCAGTTGGGATGGAAGAAGTTACCCTCTGAGTGGAGACTTGACCTGATTATTGCAACATAGAATACTCTGTTAGAGGCATCCAAAGGCCATGTAATAAAGTCAATCCAACTTGTGCCATATTTCTGTTGAAATACACTGTTTTATTTCGGTCCATTTTTAAAAGAACGAAGAATTTTGTAAAAATTACTTTGTTGTTATCAAGCTGGTGTTTGGGACATAAATTGAAACGAAATTTCATTGGAAGGTTTTAATATTGACTACTCTAAAACAGGTAGTTTGTATCATAGAATTAGAGGTGGTTCCAGGTGAATTGATGTTAAAAGGATTAAACTGGATGACAGATTAAATCTATCAACCACACTCTGTGCAATGACTGCTGGCTGGAAAATAAGAATCATTTGTACTTCACAGTTGAGTGGTTAGCCATGGGAAAGTCATCTAACCGTAAAAGTAGATGTTCTAGTGATTGAGATGTGGAAGCACTCCGTCGGTTACGACGACGAGGGTTCCGGTTGATCCAAATCAACGGAACAGCCTGCTCGTGAAATTAACGTGTAAGTGGCTGAGCACTCCACAGACACGTGTACCCTTAACGTAGTTCTCGGGGGATATTCAGCGTGACACAGAGATTGAAAAGGCCGGCCCCTTGAAATACAGGTACAACAGAAACAGGAAGTAAGAGTGAGAGAAAGTTGTGGTGAAAGAGTACAGCAGGGATCACCACCACCCCTTGCCGGAGCCTCGTGGAGCTTTTAGGTGTTTTCGCTCAATAAACACTCACAACGCCCAGTCTGGGAATCGAAACCGCGATCCTACGACCGCGAGTCCGCTGCCCTAACTACTGGGCCATTGCGCCTCCACTGATTGAGATGTATTGATATTGATTAGGTCCAGTTGAAGACCAGCCAGTGTGAACTGTGGCCAGTTTAGGATATCTTGTTCTGTTTCAGCATGCACCTTGTGGTTTTTCTATTGTTGGACTCCTGTTTGCCACATAACGTAAAAGGCTACTTTAGAAAGTTGGGTAGTTGGGTGTTGGGCAGATGTACAAGGTGTCTCAATCATCTCTGCTGTAATTTGGTTACTTTATCTTCAGATTTCTTCTTTGCTCTCAGTAAGACCTTCTTGTTAATCATGCTTTCCTGTCACATGCATACCTTGGAGGCACATGGTCCAGTGGTTAGAGCAGCAGACTCACGGTCGAGGGATCACGGGTTCGAATCTCAGACCGGGTGATGTGTGTGTTTATGCGCGAAGCACCTAAGCTCCACACGGCTCCGGCAGAAGGTAATGGCAAACTCCTGCTGACTCTTTCGCCACAACTTTCTCTCACTCTTTCCTCCTGCATCTTGCAGCTCACCTGCGACGGACCGGCGTCCCGTCCAGGTGGGGAACCTATACTCCAGGGAAACCGGGAAACTGGCCCCTATGAGCCAGGGATGGCTCGAGAAGCAACAAACATACATACCTGTGATTGCTCTATGATTTTTAGAAAAATGCAACTTTAACTCTATTTTTCAGAATATCCTCAACGATAACCATGAAAACCTTACACAGAGGACATTGTATGGTGCTCTCAGCCATCGCAGTGTTTACAATCTGGACCTTAAACTGGGCCTACCTGACCTGCTACCAAACCAACAAAGGTAAAACTCCTACCTGTGCTATTATTGCTATCCTTTATTCTTTTTCTAACCTCTTTTTATTCATTTTCTATCCACTATGTTAACTCTGACTCAAAGAAATTTTCTATGTGGTCACTCAATCTACTAGAAATAACCAAATCTCTAAAATTGCTCCTTTATCTTAAAACGTGAAGGATACATTAGATTATAGTCCTAGATACTTTGTTTGGAGGCAAGAAAAAGAGAATGGTCAAGGCTGGAATGCTTGACTGTAGATCAACTCAATCAGTTGACCTTCTTGTCTTGTCTTGAGACAGCACTCACCCAGAGTGGGTTGAGCTGGCTTCATTCATCCTCAGTGCTGTATCTCTTATAAATGCTGACCAGGCCTGGCGATTTGAGGCTAACGACTGCGTGATCTCCAACCACTCCTTATTCTAGCGGCGAATGCCGTAGATATGGGGGCCTAGGTTGGGTTCCAGATCAGCCTTGACTGTCATCAGCCAAGTTTTTTGTTGTCCACCACATCACTTTTGCCAACCCTGAAGGGGAGCTGGGGCAATTGCTTCATAGATGAATTCTCCTGGTTGACGACGGAGGGCATGACCCAGCCAACGCAGAAGTCTCGTTGGGATGACTTGTCAGAGGGAGGTGATTTTGCACTGGTGTCGCACCGAATTGTTGGAGACAAAGTGATGCCATCGAACATGAAGGATGCGGCGTAGACAGAGGTGATCAAAGGATTCTAGTCACTTAATATCTTCCACCCTCATCGGCCATGACTCGCTGCCGTAAAGGAGAATCGTTCGCATTAGTGCTTGGTAGATCTGTACTTTGGTGGTGCGGTTGACTTAGGGTTAAACAGTAGCAACTAGCTCTTTGCAGCAAATCTATCATGGGCAGCCAGTGGCTTACTGAAGGTGTAATAATGGGAATACAATCCTCACTTCACATTAACATTTGCTAAGGCAGTCTGTTTGCAACACCTGTCTATTGCAGGTGGGACCATTCTGTTTAAGAGTAATTTTCAGTTTCTATCATAGATGTGGGTGTGGTCATGTGGTAAGAAGTTTGCTTCCCAACTGCATGGTCTCAGGTTCATTTCCACTGTGTGGCACTTTGTGCAAATATATTTTTTTACTACCCACAAGGGGCTAAACACAGAGGGGACAAACAAGGACAGACAAAGGGAGTAAGTCGATTACATCGACCACCAGTGCGAAACTGGTACTTTATTTATCGACCCCAAAAGGATGAAAGGTAAAGTCGACCTCGGCGGAATTTGAACTCAGAACATAATGACAGACGAAATACCGCAAAGCATTTCGCCTGGCGCGCTAACGTTTCTGCCAGCTCGCCACCTTTGTGCAAATAACTCCTACAGTACTCTTGGAAATGACCAAAGCTTTGTGAGTGGATTAAGCAGACAGAAACTGAAAGAAGGCGGCGAGCTGGCAGAAACGCTAGCAAGCTGGGCAAAATGCTTAGCGGTATTTCGTCTGCCGTTACGTTCTGAGTTCAAATTCCGCCGAGGTTGACTCTGCCTTTCATCCTTTCAGGGTCGATAAATTAAGTACCAGTTATGCACTGGGGGTCGATGTAATCGACTTAATGTCCTTGTTTGCCCCCTCAATGTTTAGCTCCTTGTGTGCAATAAAGAAATAAGAAACTGAGAGAAGCCTGTTGTATATGTGTGACGTGTGACAGGGCCGAGATGTGACACATTACTGTACTTAAGAAGACCTGCTTACCACAACAGAATAATTATCCTAAAACCAAAGTGCCACATAAAAAGCACTAGTGAAGCAAACCTATAAGCAAAGACATTCTATCCATAACCATCTCAACTTTTTTCATTTGTAGGGTATCTGTGTCCTTTATTTTTTTGAAACTGTAGAACTTGATTTAAGGGAGATTTGGCTTCTATTTCTAGTAGATCGAACAATTTTGTAGAGGCTCCCCTAATTCGGCTTCCTACTATTTTATGGTTAATTAAATTTCATGCATTAAAGAAGTTAATAAATCATTCATAATTTCCATTTTTTTCCTCAGGCATCTTGTGTGTCCCAAAATTCGTTCGGTTAAAACTGTAAGTATCTAACTTTTAATTTTTCTACTGCTTAATCAGAGAGGATGGAGTGTGTGTGTGTTTGTAGCACCCATGACTAGTATTTCTTCAGGGTCTTTGAAACTGGTTGGAGGAAGGGCGGAAGTTATTCTCAAACCAGAGACCTGATCTGAATACATGAAGAAGAATGAACCCTGCCAAAGGATCACGAGGGCCTAGTAATGGTGTTAAACTGAGCAGGGGATGAAGTCTGTTCTCTAAGCTGTTTAAATCATCATCATTGTTTAACGTCTGTTTTCCATGCTAGCATGGGTTGGAAGGTTTGACCGGGGTCTGGAAAGCCAGGGGGCTGCACCAGGCTCCATCTGATCTGGCAGTGTTTCTACAGCTGGATGCCCTTCCTAACGCCAACCACTCTGTGTGTGTGTAGTGGGTGCTTTTTACGTGCCACTGGCACAGGGGCCAGAGGAGGCTGGCAACAGCCATGATCACTTGGTGCTTTTTACGTGCCACTGGCACGGAAGCCAGCCAAGGCAGTGCTGGCATCGGCCACGTTTGGATGGTGCTTTTTATGTGCCACCAGCACAGGTATCACAACTACAATTCCATTTGATTTTTATTTTGATGTTGATGTACTTGACTCAATAGGTCTCCTCAAGCACAGCAGGTCATGTGAAAACAATGAAATCTGTTGTTATATTTTTCTCATATACAGTTATAAATGCACACACACACACACAGTATATAAATAGCTGATCCTCAAACTTTAGATGAATTCTATTGAATTAACAATGTCATTAATGGCATGAAAAATGACATAATGGTATATAATAAAACGTTCTAGATCAGAAGGCTACATGTTCATATCATGTCGGGGTCACCACAGTTTTGTGGTGGCTGGAACCGTTTAAGCTTTCATGCGTTCCATGACAACATGACAAGGCAATGATGTGTATTTATGCGCAGGTTGAACGACAGTTAGCTGCACAAACCAAATCATGCTTACATAGATACTGCTCTGCCAAAATGAAATAATTCTACAAGTCTTTAAGGATCTGTACTGAGCTTTCTCTTCTTTTGTGTATAAATACATTAAGTGTATGTGTGGGTATACATACATATATAATAAATATATATCTATATATATATATAATGTTTACATCCAGGTGCCAATGAGGACTTCTTCGCCATTGTTTGATGAAGGATTTCTTGATGAAGAGACTTCTCGTGAAGAAGAGGTGTCTCCAATAGTAACCACACTGGAAGCTTCCTCCAATGACAGCGGCATTTCTCAGCCATCGGATTTGAAGACCAGTATTTGGGATGCTGCGCTGTCGTTCAAACCAAGTGAACATTATACATGGGAAACTGTTGGAAAGTAAGTCAACTTATTATGTAACCCCTACAAAAGGCGGTGGACTAGCAGAAAAGGTAGAGCATTGGAAGAAATGCTTTGTGGTATTTGTTCAGGCTGCGAGCTGGCAGAAACGTTAGCACGCCGGGCGAAATGCATAGCCGTATTTTGTCTGCCGTTACGTTTTGAGTTCAAATTCCGTAGAGGTCGACTTTGCCTTTCATCCTTTCGGGGTCGATTGAATAAGTACCAGTTATGCACTGGGGTCAATGTAATCAACTTAATCCGTTTGTCTGTCCTTGTTTGTCCCCTCTGTGTTTAGCACCTTGTGGGTAGTAAAGAAATAGGTATTTGTTCTGGCTTTTTACATTCTGAGTTCAAATTCTGCAAAGGCCAACTTTGTGTTTCATCCTTTCAGGATGAATAAAATAAAATGCCAGTCAAGTTCACTGGTTGATAGTGTTAACAACTCATCATCCTCTCAAAATTGCTGGCCTTGTGCCTAAATCAGAAACCATTTTGTGTCCCTATCATAAATTCTCCCTATTTTCATATATTCAACTACCAGCATATTTTTATATATAAAACTGAAGTTGTGTGTGTGAGAGTCTGTCTCCTCCAATTTAGATTCCTAACTACTCCCACATTTTGCGGTGCAGTTTAACCAAAAGCGGGTATCTTATAGTCATGATTCATATCGAGCCCTTCTGGGTATTAGCGTGCGTCTACAATGAGTCTACGATTTAAAAAAAAATTTACCATTTTTTCGCATTTTTTGCTCAGTTTATATAAGGGAAGTAACTCTCTAAAAATGCTTATATAGTTATTTCCCTTACAAACCCAAGCAACGCCGGGCGATACTGCTAGTTAGATAATGTTATTTTTATATAGTAAAGGGACTCTGGAACACTGCTGTTTTGACATATTGTGTGTTTTCAGCCAGAAATACTTGGACTAATGAATCTGATAACAGCCAGTGACCTCGTTTGTAATTTCAGTAAACAGACTTTTCACTGATTCTTGCAAATAGTTTGTTTACTGAAATTACAAACAAGGCGCAGGAGTGGCTGTGTGGTAAGTAGCTTGCTTACCAACCACATGGTTCCGAGTTCAGTCCTACTGCGTGGCATCTTGGGCAAGTGTCTTCTGCTATAGCCCCGGGCCGACCAATGCCTTGTGAGTGGATTTGGTAGACGGAAACTGAAAGAAGCCTGTCATATATATGTATGTGTGTGTGTGTTTGTGTGTCTGTGTTTGTCCCCTTAGCATTGCTTGACAACCGATGCAAGTGTGTTTACATCCCCGTCACTTAGTGGTGCGGCAAAAGAGACCGATAGAATAAGTACTAGGCTTACAAAGAATAAGTCCCAGGGTCGATTTGTTCGACTAAAGGCGGTGCTCCAGCATGGCCGCAGTCAAATGACTGAAATAAGTGAAAAAGAAAATTTTTTTTTAAATAAAAAAAAGATAGTAAAAAGAAAGGCCGTCTTGTTTGTTGTTAACACAATGTTTCAGCAGATATACTCTCCAGCCTTCATCAGGTGTCTTGGGGAAATTTCGAACCTGGGTTCTCATTCCTAAGGTATTTTTTGATGTGATTATAATTTTTTAGTCACTGCTTGGAACGGAACTCGGAATCTTGGGGTTAGTAGCCTGCGCTCTTAACCACTATACCATATGCCCATGGGCCCAAACAATAATTATAATAATAATAATAATAGTATTGAAACATACCTTAGGAATGAGAACCCAGGTTCGAAATTTCCCCCAAGACACCTGAAGAAGGCTGGAGGGTATATCAGCCGAAACGTGTTAACAACAAACAAGATGAGGACAAATATTCATCGAATGTAAATAATGTACATAATTCCTCATCTCTTAGATTCACATGATGTTACAAAGTCAGCACTTTTAGAGAAGCAGAGGCCATTAAAAAGACTAGATGGTGTACAGTAGATGTAAAGGGAGGCAAGATGAGTGCATTAAATAGATTAACAGGAAATGGTAGTCAGCAGTTTTAGAGGAGCAAAGGCCATTGTTAAAACTAAAAAAAAGGGTAAGTGAAAACCTGTATCTATAGTACTACTTACTTGTACTTGTGGCGGCATTCACCCTGGGCGGGTTGAATCGGCTTCTTCCTTGGAAGAAGTTTCATGGGAATATGTGGATTTCAGAAGCAGTCCCCAACAATCCCGCATGTGTCTATAGTGACTCAAGCATTAGAGAAAATTTATAAATAGTAGAGTTTACATGAAGTAAATTTACTCTGGGTATGATATATCTTGGAGACTGATGTGTGTACATTCTAAAAATACAGGCCATGGATAGGAATCTTAAATCTTGTTCTGAAAAAAAAAATAGGATGAAAATAAAAAGAAGAGAGAAAGTAAAACCCTCTACAAAGTTTACCAACCACATGGTTCCGGGTTCAGTCCCACTGCGTGGCACCTTGGGCAAGTGTCTTCTACTATAGCCTCGGGCCAACCAAAGCCTTGTGAGTGGATTTGGTAGACGGAAACTGAAAGAAGCCTGTCGTATATATGTATATGTGTGCGTGTATGTTTGTGTGTCTGTTTGTCCCATCCAACATCGCTTAATAACCGATGCTGGTATGTTTACGTCCCCGTCACTTAGCGGTTCGGCAAAAGAGACCGATAGGATAAGTACTAGGCTTACAAAGAATAAGTCTTGGGGTCGAGTTGCTCGACTAAAAAGGCGGTGCTCCAGCATGGCCGCAGTCAAATGACTGAAACAAGTAAAAGAGTAAAGAGAGTGTGTCTAATTTCAAAGCTATTTCTTCAACTAATATTTGTACCATTTTGTGTATTTTCAGACATCCAGGATTACAAGAACTGCCTTACCTCACTGAGGCTGGTCCAGAAGCAGTGGACAAAATATTTGCTGTTAAACTCAACGAGATGTCCATATTATGTCCCAGTCTTCAAGAAGCATCTAAAGTTACTGTCTCTGTTAAGCAGCTTGTCAATGATATTCTTCAGTTACTCGTTGGGGTCCCATCTCACCTGTTTCTACTAAACAAGGTAAATATATATCATCATCATCCTTTGACGTTCGTTTTCCATGCTGGCATGGGTTGGACGGTTTGACCAGAGCTGTACTGAGTTCCAATATGATTTGGCTTGGTTTCTGTGACTGGATGCCCTTCCTGATGCCAACCACTTTACAGTGTGTGCTGGGTGCTTTGAACGTGGCACTGGCATGAGTGCTTTTTACATGGCACTAGCACAAGGCTCTTGTAGGCCAATTCTCTTCACCAGGGGATGCAACCTTAACACTTCTGCCATGGAGGACAGCTATATATATAAAACGCACAGAAACGTTAGCACGCCGGGCAAAATGCTTAGCGGTATTTTGTCTGTCGTTACGTTCTGAGTGCAAATTCCGCCAAGGTCGACTTTGCCTTTCATCCTTTCAGGGTTGATAAATAAAGTACCAGTTTCGCACTGGGGCCAATGTCATCATCATCATCATCATCGTTTAGCGTCCGCTTTCCATGCTAGCATGGGTTGGACGGGTCAACTGGGATCTGTGAAGCTGGAAGGCTTCGTCAGGCCCAGTCAGATCTGGCAGTGTTTCTACGGCTGGATGCCCTTCCTAACGCCAACCACTCCGCGAGTGTAGTGAGTGTTTTTTACGTGCCACCTGCACAGGTGCCAGACAGAGCTGGCGAACGGCCACGAATGGATGGTGCTTTTACGTGTCACCGGGCCAGGCGATGCTGGCAACGGACACGAACGGATGGTGCTTTTACGTGCCACTGACACGGGGCCAGACAGAGCTGGCAAACGGCCACGAACGGACGGTGCTTTTACGTGTCACCGGCACGGGGGCCAGCCGAGGCTGGCAACGGACGCGAACGGATGGTGCTTTCACGTGCCACCGACACGGTTGCCAGACAGAGCTGGCAAACGGCCACGAGCGGACGGTGCTTTTACGTGTCACCGGCACGGGGGCCAGACAAGGCTGGCAACGGACACGAACGGATGGTGCTTTTACGTGCCACCGACACGGGGCCAGACAGAGCTGGCAAACGGCCACGAACGGATGGTGCTTTTACGTGCCACCGACACGGGGCCAGACAGAGCTGGCAAACGGCCACGAACGGACGGTGCTTTTACGTGTCACCGGCACGGGGCCAGGCGAGGCTGGCAACGAACATGAACGGATGGTGCTTTTACGTGCCACCGACACGGGGCCAGGCAGAGCTGGCAAACGGCCACGAGCGAATGATGCTTTTGCGTATCACCGGCACGGGTGCCAGATGAGGCTGACAGCGGACACGACCGGATGGGTCACTTAACCCCTGCTTTCTGATATATGATTTGATTTTGATTGTTCTCACTGGTCTTGCCGGGTCTTCTCACGCACAGCATACTTCCATAGGTCTCGGTCTCTGGTCATTTCCTTGGTGAGACCTAGAGTTCGAAGGTCGTGCTTCACCACCTCGACCCAGGTTTTCCTGGGTCTACCTCTTCCACAGGTCCCCTCAACTGCCAGGGTGTGGCACTTTTTCACACACCTATCTTCATCCATTCTCACCACATGACCATACCAGCGCAATCGTCTCTCTTGCACACAACATCTGATTCCTCTTAGGTCCAACTTTTCTCTCAAGGTACTTACACTCTGTCGACTATGAACACTGACATTACACATCCAACGGAGCATACTAGCTTCATTTCTCGCAAGCTTACGCATGTCCTCAGCAGTCACGGCCCATGTTTCACTGCCATGTAGCATGGCTGTTCATACATATGCATCATACAGTCTGCCTTAATCCCTTTGTCTGTCCTTGTTTGTCCCCTCTATGTTTAGCCCTTTGTGGGCAGTAAAGAAATATATATATATATATATATATATATATATATATCATCGTCATTGTTTTGATGTCCTCTTTTTCATGCTCGTATGTGTTGGATGGAATTTGTTGTGGTGGATTTTCTAGTCAGATATCATTCCTGTTGTCAGCTCCTCACCTGTTTCCATACAGGCATGAAAAAATAGATGTTAAACGATGATGACAATTATAACCTTGTTACGTTCAAACTCTATTTTATATTTTTTATGGATGTGCTTCATTTGTCTCTTTTCGCAGGAAACTCAGAAATTTTATATGAAAGACTGGATTTGTGTATCAGGGTTAACACCAACATCAGT
Source organism: Octopus sinensis (assembly GCF_006345805.1). Lineage (NCBI taxonomy): Eukaryota > Metazoa > Mollusca > Cephalopoda > Octopoda > Octopodidae > Octopus > Octopus sinensis. Next base: position 44,834,732 of record NC_043014.1, on the reverse strand, counting down.
GGATAACCTGCTTGCACCATTTGTAGAATCTGGTAGCACCTACCATCAGCTGTCCTTGTTAGTACAGCTACCCGTCCATAAAATTACCGACAGTGGTGGACACACATATCAGGCTTTCATACAAGCTATTGACAACTACCTACTCTACTACCGAGCTGCCGTTTTGTCTATTCCCAAAGATATTACATTGCTTCAGCTGGAGTTTTATTGCCGTCGACTGGTGAAACAATTGAAGTAAGTAACTTGTAAACATTGGGTGTATGTGTAGCAGTCTTATAATGGCATAGGCCAGGGTTTCTCAACCTTTTTCTTTTGTCCTGTACTTTCACTTTCATCATCATCATTGTTTAACGTCCGTTCTCCATGCTAGCATGGGTTGGACAGTTAGACCAGGATCTGGGAAGCCAGGAGGCTGCACCAGGCTCCAGTCTGATCTGGCAGTGTTTCTACAGCTGGATGCCCTTCCTAATGCCAACCACTCCGTGAGTGTAGTAGGTGCTTTTTACATGCCACCGGCACAGCTGCCAGGCGAGGCTGGCAACGGCCATGATCGGATGGTGCTTTTTACGTGCCCGTGTGTCCAAGCATGTATTGCTGTGTTGCACACACACACACACACATCATCATTTAACCCTTTCATTACCAACCTGGCTGAAACCGGTTCTGGTTCTGAGTACAAATGTCTTATTTTCATAAATGAATTAAAATCTTCCACCAAACCTTAGTCACAATTTATGTTCCTACTACTAGCTGAATGGTAACTAAGTTACTTTACTAAATTCTTTGTTATCATCATCATCATCGTTTAATGTTCGCTTTCCATGCTAGCATGGGTTGGACGATTTTGACTGAGGACTGGTGAACCAGATGGCTGCACCAGGCTTCAATCTTGATCTGGCAGAGTTTCTACAGCTGGATGCCCTTCCTAACGCTAACCACTCCGAGAGTGTAGTGGGTGCTTTTTACGTGCCACTGGCATGGACGCCAGTCAGGCAGTTATATTTAAAGTAATTGAAAGAAACATAGAGCATCTCAAAATAAATACAGTAATGAAAGGGTTAATGTCCGTTGTCCATGCTGGCATGAAATGAGCAGTTTGACTGGAACTGACAAGCTGGAAGACTGTACCAGACTCTAGTCTGATTTGGCATGGTTTCTTCCTAATGCCAACCATTCTGAAAGTGTAATGGGTGCTTGTATGTGCCACCGGAACAGGTGCCATTTGCATGACACCAGTATCTGTCACCACTACAATTTCACTTGGTTTGGTGGCTCTTCTTCTCAAGTATAGCATAATGGCAAGTGTCTTGGTCATTTGTCATTGCCTCCAAGGTGGCGAGCTGGCAGAAACGTTAGCACGCCGGGCGAAATGCGTAGCTGTATTTCGTCTGTCGTTACGTTCTGAGTTCAAATTCCGCCGAGGTCGACTTTACCTTTCATCCTTTCGGGGTCAATAAATTAAGTACCAGTTACGCACTGGGGTCGAATGTAATCAACTTAATCAGTTTGTCTGTCCTTGTTTGTCCCCTCTGTGTTTAGCCCCTTGTGGGTAGAAAAGAAATAGATATTACCTCCATGAGGTCCAACACTTGACAGGTGCTTTTTACATGCCATCAGCACGTGTGCCAGTTACGTGACACCAGCATCAGCCATGACTATGATTTCACTTGGCTTGATGAGTCTTCTCAAGCACATCATATCACCAAAGGTCTCAGTCTCTAGACATTGCCTTTGTGAAGCTCAAAGTTTGAAGATCATGCTTTACCACCTTGTCCCATGCCTTCCTGGGTCTACCTAAACCAATGGTAGCCTTGTTAACCCATAAATAAAGAATATTTATCCACCAATGAAGTGTTGAGCATTCATTCTCACTGTTCAATATTAAATAAATAAATAAATGCGCCCTTTTAAAGCCTAGCCAGGCTCATGGGTCCAGTTTCCCAGTTTCAATGGTGTATGTGTTCCCTGGCTGGACGGGACGCTAATCCATCGCAGCGTTACTCATTTTTGCCAACTGAATGGACTGGAGCAACGTGAAATGAAGTGTTTTGCTCAAGAACACAACACATCACCCGGTCCAGGAATCGAAACCACAATCTTGGGATCGTGATGCTGACAGCCTAACCACTAAGCCAACGCACCTCCAAACTGTTCAGTATTAGTGTGTATATATTGAGCATCTCTAAATCTCACCTGTTGACTGTATATATACATATACATATAGAGGGAACCAACTTGGTATCTGGTCAGAATGTTTGCAAAAGAATTTCACTAACGGGATGCAAGAAGTAGGTGGTGGTGATGTTGATGACATGTTTAACCCTAGGTCAACCCCTATCTAGTAAACCTATGATCAAAGACACTCCAACTGTGAACATACCATATTTTGTTGAGGAAATCTAGAATTACTTTATCTAATTTTCTTTTTGTTACAAAACTGCAGTATGGTTTAAGAAAGATTTAGCTGCTATTTCTAGCAGCTTGAATAACCACAGAGAGATCCTTTCACCTATCACCCATGTATGTGTGTTTTATATATTTCTCATTGTGTTTTGTTTGTTGTCAGGTTCCTGTCAGGCCTCTGTCGCTCTAATGGACAGATTAACAGCACACCATCCATTCCTGTTGTAAGTAAATTTATGCTCATTTCTCATACAGTATGCTCATGTATATCTACGTGCACGTGTATGCACAACACTGCATATACATGTATATCTATGTTAATATACTTATATATATATATATATATAATATATATATATATATATAATATATATATATACATATATATATATATATAATCAAAATAAGCAACAAGAATGACTCCGGTAATTTGGTACAATTGTTTCGTACTACATCATTTTATTAAATGTTGTAAGTATTACAACAGATTTAAAATGCTGAGCACTCATCAGCCAATTATAGAGGTTTTCCATTAATACAAGAATGTTCATATCAAGTGGCAACATTATAGACAAAGATGTGGATTTAAATTTTAAGAACATTTGTGGTATGTATATATATATATATATATACCACAACGCATCCAGCTACATATATCCTGACACATTATGCCACAGTGCATTTCCAGTGGCAAAAGAGAGTGTAAGTTAAGTAGAATAAATACCACAAGTTATGCTTACTTGAATGTATGCATCTTTCACTGATATACATATACGTACAATATGTGTGTGTATTTATATATATCTGTGCCGGTGGCATGTGAAAAGCACCATCTGAGCGTGGCCGATGCCAGCGTCACTTTTGCTGGCTTCTGTGCCAGTGGCACATAAAAAGCACCCACTACACTCATGGAGTGGTTGGTGTCAGGAAGGGCATCCAGCTGTAGAAACACTGCCAGATCAGACTGGAGCCTGGTGCAGCCTCCTGGCTTCCCAGACCCCAGTCGAACTGTCCAACCCATGCTAGCACAGAAAACAGACGTTAAACAATGATATATATATATATATAATATATATATATATATATATATATAAAATGAAAAATATGTATGGTAAATAAACATACAACATAATGTATACTGAATGTAAAACAGACAGGAGATAACCATAGAAGGTCCCTAATTCTTTATCAGTTATCAACCAATTGCTAATACATTATTGATAGTGTTGGTGGCAGCTGCTATAGCACTGGGCATAGCTGGCTGTTGCCTTTAATGTTTCTGAATGACAAAAACAATGTTATATCAAGTACTTTGTATTTTTTTTTTCTTTGCAGGGCTTAGAATTACTTGATTATTTATATAAGAAAACTGTTGAGATGTGGGACAGCGAACAGTATTACCTGATGCTTTCCATATTCCAGAGAGCCTGCACTCCATTTGCTCTGTAAGTATCCATTAACAGCAGAGTTGCCTTTTAGAGAAATCAAAACGATTATTGAGGTGATTAATGTGCTTTAAGAAAGACTATGGATAGACCCCATCTCTTCAGAAAAATTGCTAATAAAAATATTTAAAAGTTTTTACTTCATTCCAATGTAAAATCGTCTTTGCTGTCACTATTGCTGCTTTCAGTTTCATATACAGAAATATCCTATTCATTCTCGTACACCACGTGCTTTTGTACCTCATTCATTCTTTTTCTTGATATCTCCATATTTTCCGTTGAAAAACCTTTAAATTCGGAATCACTGCTTGATAGTGTGAAACTCCTATCCATTTTCAAAGTTGAAAAAAAAAATTGACGCCAAAAAAAATGTGGAAAAAAATCTCTCCAAATTCACTGAGTTCAGATATCACATCAAGCATTGTTGAATACTATAATTCAACTATTTACAAGTGAAATCACGTATTTTCACAAATGTACTAACGTGATTTGTGCTTTAATTCACATTTAAATAACAATGGGTACTCTCGGCCGTCTACGACTGGATTGGTCTTATGAACCAAAAACCTTTTGGCTGGCTACAGCCGGGTTAGTATCGAAAGGGTTAATTTGGCTATGGCAATAGCTGTGGAGAAACAGGTTTAGCTGTTAGCAAGCTTTGAAAAGCAGACATTAGGTGAAGTGATGATATAGGACTGGTCTTCTATTCAAGGTTCTTATCACTAGAGATACTACCAATACCAGTAGTTGTGGACTAACAGAAATGATAGTGTTGGACTGAATACTTTACAGTATTTTTCTGTATATACTCACACAACACTTAGACACAATAATGTTAGAATAATCTTTCAGTGCTTCACTGTGCATACTAGATTCCATCAAAGTTCTGTTTACCATACTAAACATAACGTCCGCCAATGACAAACTTTTCTTTAAACTAGCTGGTTAACCCTTTCGTTACTGTATTATTTTTTAGATGTTCTGTGTTTCTTTCAATTACTTTAAATATAACAAAGAATTTAGTAAAATAACTTAGTTATCATTCAGCTAGTGTTAGGAACACAAATTGTGACTAAGGTTTGGTGGTAGATTTTAATTCAAAACTTATGAAAACAAGACATTTGTACTCAGAGCCAGAAGTGGTTTCAGCTGGGTTGGTATTAAAAGGGTTAAGAATTGTTTCTCTATTATATATTTTAACCCTTTCATTACTGTGTTTTATTTTGAGATGCTCTGTGTTTCTTTCAATTACTTTAAATATAACAAAGAATTTAGTAAAATAACTTAGTTATCATTAAGTTAGTGTTAGGAACATAAGTTGTGACTAAGGTTTGGTGGAAGATTTTAATTCAAAACTTATGAAAACAAGACATTTATACCACAGAGCCAGAGCTGGTTTCAGCCGGGCTGGTAACGAAAGGGTTAATTATCTGTTAACATTTCTTTCTGTTAATTAAGGTGGAAAGCTGGCAGAGTCATTAGCATTACCAGGCAACATGTTTAATGGTATTTGATCAGGTTTTATGTTCCAAGTTCAAATTCCACCAAAGTCACCTTTACTTTTCATCCTTTTGGGTTTGATAAAATAAGTACCAGTTGACCACTGGGGGGCAATGTAATTGACTTACTCCCCACCCTTGAAATTACTGGCCTTGTATCAAAATTTGAAACGAGTATTTTTTTCTGTTAATTAATATCATATACTCCTTCTTCCAAATCCTATTATATTTCAATTTCAAATCACATAGCTTTTTCAATTGCTTCAGGGTTGATCAAATAAGTACCAGTCTTAAAATGGGGTCAATTTAATTTGACTTTACTCTCTCCTCACCTTTTATGGCCTTGTACTCATGTATCAACTTTTATTTTAAGGCATTATATATTTGGAACTAATGAATTTTCTTCCTTAATAATAATAATAATAATAATAGCAGCAGCAGCCATTTCCAGCGACTTCAAGGGCTATCTCCCAGTGGTGTTGGGCGTCAACGAAGAGCCCTCGACTACAAGATGACCAAAGTTATTTTTTTTCCCAAGGTCTGGAGTCTCCCGCCCCTAAGCCCTAGACCATCACCTAATCACCTGTCTTGTTTCTTAACAACAACAACAGCAGCAGCAGCAACAACAACAACAACAACAATAATAATAATCTAATTTAACATTTAAAATCTTTTATTTGTTATTGCACAACTTCAGACCTAAAATAACTACAGTCACTATTTTGGTTGTTTTTTTTCCACCTTCCAGCTACCTACAGAATTGGGTATTTCATGGTGTTTGCAAAGATGAGTATGGTGAATTCATGATAAAGATATCCGACAACATCGTCCAGCTAACAGGTATTTTCTTTATTAACCTTTATTGTACTAGTTTGTTGTAAAATGTCAAATTAAAAATTTTCAAAATCCTATTATAAAATTTTTAATCAAACAGATCACCTAATGTATCTTTTTCCCCCACTCCATCTGCTTTGCCACACATTCATCATATATTATTTGTTGGTTTTGTTTCAATGAGTTTTGTTCGAATCATTTGCTCTTATGCAGACAAGATTTAAGATTTTTGATTCCTTTCTAGACCTCCATCTTTCAGTCAGATCCCTTATTCTTTTTGTTCCATATCTATGCAGTAGAAAAAGAATTTTAACCCTTTATAGGTGCAGGAGTGGTTGTGTGGTAAGTCGCTTGCTTACCAACTACATGGTTCTGGGTTCATTCCCACTGCATAGCACCTTGGGCAAGTGTCTTCTACTATAGCCTCAGGCCGACCAAAGCCTTGTGAGTGGATTTGGTAGACGGAAACTGAAAGAAGCCCATCATATATATGTGTATATATATATATATATATGTGTATGTTTGTGTGTCTTTGTTTGTCTCCCCCAATATCTCTTGACAACCGATGCTGGTGTGTTTACGTCCCCGTAACTTAGCGGTTCGGCAAAAGAGACCAATAGAATAAGTACTAGGCTTACAAAGAATAAGGTTGATTTGCTCGACTAAAGGCGGTGCTCCAGCATGGCCACAGTCAAATGACTGAAACAAGTAAAAGAGTAAAGAGTTTAGTGTTCAGGTTATTCTGTCAAATGTAATGCTTATCTATTCACATTGCTTTGAATTAATCATGCGTTATCTTGAAGCTCAAAGCTTTGAGATTTCGATGATGTGATAATTTATTTTTAGGATGACATTGTAGGGTAGGTGCAAGAGATCAAATCTGGTTATTTCGAACATGTAACAGGTAGAATATTTGAGCTGGATATGGCCAGTTTAAATGTCAAAGGGTTAAATGCTATTTGAAGCTGTCAAAAAGTGGCACCACTTTCTTTTCATCATCATCATCATTTAATGTCCGTTTTCCATGCTAGCATGTGTTGGACGGTTCAACTGGGGTCTGGGAAGCCAGAGACCCGCACCAGGCTCCAGTCTGATCTGGCAGTGTTTCTACAGCTGAATGCCCTTCCTAACGCCAACCACTCCGTGAGTGTAGTGGGTGCTTTTTATGTGCCAGATGAGGCTGGCAAACGGCCACGATCGGTTGGTGCTTTTTACCTTAGCAACAATTCAAAAATCAAGAGATTATGTGTTCAATTTAAATTGCAAAAGTTAGATTTTAAAAAATATGCTTGAGATTAACTAGTCAGAACTCCATAGCTAATGTGTTCTGTCAGGACTGTCTTAGGATTATTACAGGCCCTTGGGCTGGGCAAATTAATGTCGCTGCACCTTATAGTATTATTTATTGATGGCAAGTGACAATACACATAGATTAGAATTGAGCCCTAGTCCCATGAGGTCCCCAAGCAACTTCTCAATGTGTTCATACTTTGAGACAGCTCTTTCGTCATCATTATCGTTTAACGTCCACTTTCCATGCTAGCATGGGTTGGACGATTTGACTGAGGTCTGGCAAACCAGGCTCCAGTCTGATCTGGATACCCTTCCTAACGCCAACCACTCCAAGAGTGTAGATCCTTGCCTAGAAAGGTTCTTTAACCCTTTCGTTACCAAACCGCCCAAAGCCGCCCGAACAAAATTTTGGTTTATGAAACCAAACCGCCCAAAGCCGCCCGAATTTACCTATTCATATTTAAATGAGAATATCAGAGCAAATCTCTTCAGTACATTCGTGAAAACACGTATTATACTTCGTAAACAGTTCAACTACAGTTTTGTACAATAATCGAAGTGTAATTTTAATTCCGTGAATTTTGGGAGATTTTTTTCCGAAATTTGTTCCTATTGTGTTTTCAAAATTTGTAATTCTGACAAAAAATGGATACGAATTTCATTATATCAAGCAGCGAGTCAGAATTCGAAGGATTTTCTACTGAAGACCTTCATAAATCTAACTCTATGACTGAAAAAAAAAAGCATGTGGTATTTGATAATGAATCTGATGTTTCATTTTCCGAAAGTGAAAACAGTGAATCTGAGATCTCCGACAGCGATAAAGAAAACGAATTGGCACCTGAATGGAGTGAAAATTTAAAAACTGTTCCTTTCGGTGATTTCTCTGAAGAAACTGGACCAAGCCACAGACTTTCCCAGAAGAGTAAAGCCTTAGACTATTTCTTTTTACTTTTTCGAATGAGCCTATTTGAAATCATTACAGCGGAGACGAACCGTTACGCTAAACGTAAACAAAGCAAAAGAAACGATAGTTTGTGGTTTCCCTCAACCTTAAATGAAATTAAGACTATTTTGCCGTAAATATTATTATGGGTATCAGAAAGTTACCCAGAATAACAAATTCTATCGTAAAATTTTGTTATATACCCAATTGAATATTAGCTAATAACCCATTTTCTATAGCGATGTTTGAACAAAATTTTAATAATTTTATATTTTGTGGAATTTACCTGTATCTACCTGCAATTAGAGTCACTTTGTAACAAAAATTATAGTATAGAATTGGTTGAGAATATTTCATTAAATTATCTTCCAAAAATCAGATTGATATATCGATAAATAAAAAAGTTATAGTTGTTTAATGAAACCAGACTAAATTTATGATTACGTTAGAAATTAATTGAAACACATAAGGGGTGTAATTTGGTCAGAAATATAGTAACGAAAGGGTTAAAAGAGCCTTCATTCCACAATGACTCAGTGAGTCCCAGTCACACTCCCCAACGTCCTTTCTACTAACCAAGTTAATGTGTTCTAAATTTCACTACTTTGTTTCATAATTACCTCCAAAGTTAATTAATAACCTGATGTTTATTCATTGATTGATTTTCATTCTAGGTAAAGAGAACTGGAATGACGGTTTCCAGTTGCAGATTCCTTCAACTGCCAATGGTTTCCTTGAATTTTTATCTGGTGTGTTGCATGACATCTTCACCTGTGGCCAATCTCTCAATCTCATCCGAATTTGCAGTCCTCAGGTATGGGAAACATTTTGGCAAGCATCTTATTTTTAGCTTTTGATTTTAATTTTGCTGTCATAAAAAGTGTGTGTGTCATCATTATCATCATCATCGTTTAATGTCTGCTTTCCATGCTAGCATGGATTGGACGATTTGACTGTGGACTGGCGAAACAGATGGCTGCACCAGGCTCCAATCTGATCCGGCAGAGTTTCTACAGCTGGATGCCCTTCCTAATGCCAACCACTCCGAGAGTGTAGTGGGTGCTTTTACGTGCCACTGGCATGAGGGCCAGTCAGGCGGTACTGGCAATGGCTACACTTAAATGGTGTTTTTTACATGCCACCTGTACAGGAGCCAGTCCAGCGGCTCTGGCACCAACCTCACTCGAGTGTAGTGGGTGCTTTTACATGCCACTGGAACGAGGGCCAGTCAGGCGGTACTGGTAACGGCCACACTCAAATGGTGTTTTTCACATGCCACCAGCACAAGTGCCAGTAAGGCGACGCTGGTAACAATCATGCTCGAATGGTGCTTTTTATGTGCCACTGGCACAGAAACCAGTTAGCTGCTCTGGCAACGATCACACTTAGATGGTGCTCTTAACGCTCCATTAGCACGGATGCCAGTCATCGAATTTGATTTCAATTTATTCAACAATTGTTTTTCTATGCTTGCGAGGGTCAGATGGGAAGGGATTTGAGGTAGGATTTTCATGGTGGGATGTTCCTCTTGTCAGCAACCCTTTCCTCTTTCTCAAGTAAGGGAATTCAAAAGCACAGGGCTAACGGACGATTTTGTTGATAGGAAATGTTAAATGTATGTGTGTGTGTGTGTAAAGTAAAAGACCCCTTTCAATCACAAACGACTGTGGGATTGCACTTAGAAAACTCCCCTCCAAGGACGTTTGTGGAAGATCAACAGTCGCCCATGCATTCCAGTCTTCCTTCTCCACACCACCGATGTTGTCCAGGGGAAAGGCAAAGGGGCCGATACAGCTTTGCACCAGTGACATTGCAACTGATTTCTACAGCTGAGTGAACTGGAACAACATGAAATAAGTATCTTGCTCAACAGTACAACATACAGCCTGGTCCAGGGATCAAACTTACAACCTCATGATTGTAAGCCCAGCACCCTAACCACTAAGCCATACACCTCCACATGTGTGCATAAGCAACATGTCAGGCTGGCTGGAATTTCAAGTTTTTCTCTTGCAGCTTATTCAACTTATTCAAAATATGCAAGAGGCAAAACTTAGCCTTCCAAACTTTTGGGATTCAGAAAAATAGGTACCTGGGTGTGAAATTGTTAGACCATCACCTTATGGTATTTGTTCCAGTTCTTAGGTGATAGATTTAAGCCATTCTCCTGTTTAACACCACCACCTGTTCTTGGATAACTTTAGTGTTGTTTACTGTTTCAAACATTCAAGCCAGTTTTCCTCTGGTTTGCGGGTAACTTCATCCTTTGCTCTGACCAGTCTCAGAGACCCTGAACAGATTAAAAGGGTTGGAGTAGAATCCCTCTCTTTCCCACTAAATAGTAATATATGTTCTCTCACAAACACACACACATAAGTTTCCACACTGTTCTTTCTCACAAATTACCCTCACAAGGTATATTGAACAATCCGAAGACAAGGTGGGTGATATTTACCCAAGGCGTCACAGATTGGGACCAAACTAGAACCTTTATCTTTCAACTGTCTTGTCACCATTCCTTCACCTTTGACCTTTCTCTCCACTCAGCACTTCATCTGCAACGTGAACAATAACGAAGTCCCTCAGATCCGCTTCTTCCATTCCAAGAATGAGTTGAAGTCCCTACAGCAGTACAGCCAGTGTTACTTCAGTCGTCTCCACCAGATAGCACGGCAGACTATGCAGGCCAGGTAACTGTTGATATTATACAAATGCTTATATACACACACACACACACACAGAGTTCAACATGTGCAACTGTTAATCCAGACACGTTTTTATTCTCTCCTTTGTTTTTTTCTTTCTCCATCAATTTCCTTTCCTCATTTCTTTCTGTGGAAGAGCATAGGCCCAAAACGTCAAGACCCTTCCATTTTTCCTGAGCACCAAACTAATGCACTTTGTTTGTTGTTCTTTCACTTGTTTCTCTCTTTTGCTTTTCGTACAATTTTGAACTGTATGCATACATGCACACATACTCATGCATGCACCATACAGTTTGGCAGATCATGCAGCCAAGGCAACTTGATATTATAAAGTTAGTCATATATATATATATATATATATATCATCGTCATTTATCGTCCGCTTTCCATGCTAGCTAGCATGGGTTGGACGATTTGACTGAGGACTGGCGAACCATATGGCTGCACCAGGCTCCAATATTGATCTGGCAGAGTTTCTACGGCTGGATGCCTTTCCTAACGCCAACCACTCCGAGAGTGTAGTGGGTGCTTTTACGTTCCATCGGCGTGGGGGTCAGTCAGGCGGTACTGGCAATGACCTCGCTTGAATGTTTTTTCATGTGCCACCAGCACAAGTGCCAGTAAGGCGACACTGGTAACAATCACGCTCAAATGGTGCCTTTTACTTGCCACTGACATGGAAGCCAGTTAGCCGCTCTGGCAACGATCACACTCAGATGGTGCTCTTAGCGCCCCACTAGCACGGGGCACAAGTGCCAGTAAGGCAACACTCGAATGGTGCCTTTTATGTCCCACACACATATAACACACCTTTATTTATCAAATCGCTTATTATATATAATTCAGTTGATTTCCAAATCAACATACCTGGTGTTGACCTTTTGTTCCCGGTTGTTTTAGGCTGGAACGCAAGGAAAAGTTGATCCAGATGAAGAAAGATTTAGCTGCCAAAGCACAGGAGATGGCTGCCTCTGAACTGAAGAGGATTAACAGTAAGTAGATTTTTCTCTATTCCCTTTCTCGCTCCCCTTTCCGAGTGTTTCCAGATCCATCTGATTACCATGGACACAGGTACAGCTGTGTAGGTGAGAAGTTTACTTTGGAACTCTGTGATGCCTGGTTGTTTGGTGCCGCTGCACAGCATCTTGGACAAGTAACTTCTACACCAGAATCCGGTTGATCAAAGCTTTGTGAGTGACATATATTAGCTGATACCATAAATGTTCTCTACCCCTTTTAGTATCTGAGTAAGTCCTTTGTTTGCTGGAGTCATGCATCTGTCCTCTTGTTTCCAGAAAAGCAAACTCTGCCTCTTCATTAATGGCATGTCAGTCTCTTGTGATTATCTTCTCCTTCTTATTTGGTGGAATCACTTGCAATCACCACTAGCAAAGGTAAGTCTTGGTTCAGTGAATCAAGAATTTATCTTGTATGGTATTTAGTAGGCCTCTATTTGTTTTTGTAGTACAAGGACAGACAAACGGATTAAATCGATTACATCGACCCCAGTGCTCAACTGGTACTTAAATTATCGATTCCGAAAGGATGAAAGGCAAAGTCGACCCTGGTGGAATTTGAACTCAGAACGTAACAGCAGACGAAATACCACAAAGCATTTTGCCCAGTGTGCTAATGTTTCCGCCAGCTCGCTGCCTGTCTTACTTTTGCTATCATGGTTACTTTTGTCTTACTTTTACTATCATATTTGTCACAGAAGCCTCAATCAGTTGGACAACCTACTCATAGAATTAGCATGCAAAGTAGCTGAATATTCCACAGACATGTACTTTTAATGTAATTTTCCAGAATCAGTATAAAACAAGCGTAACAAATCTGGGTGTATGAATTATGAGCACAGTCCATCTGACAGGCTTCTATGTAGTTTCCATCTCACAAGGCTTGGCTTGCCCTGAAGCTATGGTAAATGCACTTACCCAAAATACCATTGTAGTGCAGTTGAACTAAGAACCTCGTGATTGCAAAGTGAACTTCTTAACCACTTTATAATGTTATTATAATCATTGTGTGAATAACTGTAAAATGGTTATTAGGCAGCGAGCTGGCAGAAACGTTAGCATGCCGGGCGAAATGCTTAGCGGTATTTCGTCTGTCGTTATGTTCTGAGTTCAAATTCCGCCGAGGTCGACTTTGCTTTTCATCCTTTCAGTGTCAATTAAATAAGTACCAGTTATGCACTGGAGTTGATATAATTGACTTAATCCGTTCGTCTGTCCTTGTTTGTCCTCTCTGTGTTTAGCCCCTTGTGGGTAGTAAAGGAATAGGTATTTCGTCTGCTGTTACGTTCTGAGTTCAAATTCCGCCGAGGTCGACTTTACTTTTCATCCTTTCGGTGTTGATTAAATAAGTACAGTTACGCTCTGGGGTCGATATAATCGACTTAATCCGTTTGTCTGTCCTTGTTTGTCCTCTCTGTGTTTAGCCCCTTGTGGGTAGTAAAGAAATAGGTTATTAGGTTATTATGCTTTCCTTGACTGGGTTATTACGCTTTCCTTCATTACTTTCCTTGAATGGGTTATTATACTTTCTCTGGTTGGATCATTACATTTTTCTTTATTGGGTTATTACGCTTCCCAGTATTTGGTTATTTCCTTGATTGGGTAAGTTTGTTGACTTTTTTTAAATAAGAAATTGTCATTCGTGGGACCTAAAAATTGATCATTGTCTTTTCTTTCTAAATTTTTAGCTGAATTAGAGAATATAAAGAAATTACAGCAAGAGAAAAAGAAAAAAGAATTTCAACTCCTTAAAGAACAAATGGAAGAAGCTCAGCTTGTGAGTCCTATATTTTATTGGTTCTATTTAGCTAAAAAATGAGACAACAAAACCAAGGCAGTGTGGAATTTATAGGTCATTTATAAAGAGAAAGGTAGTCTTACAGTTGTTTCTGGGATATTAGGGATATCCCTTCATCAGAGACGATATGAGAATGTTAACTAGAGGGAAATAGTAGAGTTTTGTTGTCTCATTTTATTTAACACACACACACACACACACATATGTGTATATATATATATATATATGTATATATATTTATATACATATATATATATATATGTATATATATTTATATATTTATATTGTGAAATTTGATTTAATACTAAATTGAATTTTTCCCTGTAAGTTTGGAGTTATACTCCCTAATATTATTATTATTAGTATATATATATATATATACCGGAGTAAACACATAAATGTGAAACAAGGTGGAAAAAAGAGTACTCAAATACTCTAGCAAAAACTGTCCGACGAATGGGAACGTGAAACTCAGAGTAACAGGTTTTGTTGAATTTTCTGCTGCTTTAAATAAAGTATATATATATATATATATATATATATATATATATATATATATATATATATATATATATACATACATGCATGTGTGTGTATGTGATATGTTTGGGAGAGAAGGCATGTAGTGACCGTCCAAGCCATGGTTTAAAGTCAATATCCTGAGGTTTTGTAGGATTGGAATTACCTTTATTTTCTTCCATATTTTATAGAGAAAGCTGAAGGAGAAAGAGATGAGGAAGAAAGCTGATGAGTTGTCCGAAAAAGAACAGTCTCTCATGAAGGCCAAGGCCGAGATGGAAGCTGAAATCAAGTGAGTGGAACGTTTCTATGTTCTCTGCATGAGTTTAATTGCAACCACCTGCCCTCTTTCCCTTCGCTACCACCATCGTCATCAGTTATCACTGTTGTTAGCCATTGCCTCCATTATCTCACCACCGCTTCCTCTTTGTCATTACAACTTAACCACCAACACTATCATCACCATCACCATTGTGATTACCTCTTCTGTTATCAACACCCATCACCCCTACCATCACTATTATTACCACAACAAAAATCACCACCACCACCACTTATTATCACACTCATGGAGTGGTTGGCATTAGGAAGGGCATCCAGCTGTAGAAACACTGCCCGATCAGACTGGGCTTGGCGCAGCCTTCTGGCTTCCCAGACCCCAGTTGAACCGTCCAACCCATGCTAGCATGGAAAACAGACGTTAAACGAACGATGATGTTACCTTTACCTCTACTATTGCCAATCACTGTCTCTAAATTCTCAGTTGGAAATCACCCAAAACTTTAGCTCCATGTCTTCCCACATTGTTATACTACATTATATGATTCTGGGTTCAATCTCACCATAGTCTCAAGTTGACTATTGCCTTGTGAGGGGCATTTGGTAGATAGTCACTCTGTTGAAGCCCATCACATATGTGTATAAATTCGACCTTCTACTTATTTATTCAGCTCAAGATGCATAGCTAAAAGGTAAACTTGTCTTCTCGAGTTATCCCAACTCACAAGGGCTGGGTTCCCGGTTTCCGTGGCATATAAATTCTCCACCTGGACGGGATGACAGTCTGTTACGGGTTGACTCATTTTTGCCAGCCGAGTGGACTGGAGCAATGTGAAATGAAGTGTTTTGCTCAAGAACATGATGTATCGCCCCAGTCCAGGAATCGAAACCATAAGCTTACGATCATGAGTCCAACACCCTAACCACTAAGCCACAGACCTCCACAAGATGCATAGATGTTCTTTTGTAACTAAGTGGCATTCTGCGAGTTATAATGAGTGTTCCAGTTGATCCGATCAATGGAACAGCCTTCTTGTGAAATTAACATTGAGCACTCCACAGACACTTGTGTACCCTTAATGTAGTTCTCAGGGAGATTCAGTGTGACACTGAATGCGACATGACTGGTGCTTTGAATCACCGGTACAATTCAATTTTGCCAGCTGAGTAGCCTGGAGCAGCGTGAAATAAAGTGTCTTGCTCCAGGACACAACACACCAACTGGAATTGAACTCACAACCTTCCAATCACGAGCTGAATACCAAGCCGCGTACCTTATAGCTATTGCTATTTGATGTTGTGGTGATCCGGTGATTGCTCCATTGGAAACTTATAATCAACATTATTGTTCCCTAAATCAATAATAGAAAAGAAAGGCTTGGCTGTGTGGTTTAGTAAGCTTGTTTCCCAACACATGGTTTCGGGTTCAGTCCCACTGCGTCGCATCTTGGGCAAGAGTCTTCTGCTACAGCCTCGGGCCAACCGAAGCCTTGTGATTGAATTTGGTAGGCTGAAGATTCCATTGTTTGTGTACGTGTGTGTGTGTGTGTAAGTCCTTGTGCTTTCTGACAGAGAGGAAGGAAAAGATATTTTTAAAAATAACTAATTCATTCAGCATTATATTTTCCATCTTTTTTTTTCTGTTTATATTGTTTTATCTTCAAAGGAAGAAGAGCAGTGCCTCTTGCCAGGCCTTCCTAGACTGATAGGATTTGATCTCACCAGGCTTCAGGCCTAATTCAACCCTTCCTCAAGGTCAACTAGGTGTAAAAACTATTTTACCATTTACTTGTTTCAGTCATTGGATTGTAGTCATTAGATATTGTGGGACAATATCCTGAAGGGTTTTACTCAAACAGACCGACCCCGCCATTCTTGTTTCTTTTTCAAAGTCTGCTACTTATTCTTCAACCTCTTTTGCGGAACTCCTAAATTACATGGATGTAAATTAACCAGCACCTGTTGTTAACCAGTAGTGGGGAGAGAAACACAGGCATGAAGACACACATACACATTGGGATTCTACTTAGTTTCCATATATCAAATTTACTTGCAAGGCATTGTTCAGCTTGGAGCTATAGTAAAAAACACTTGCCCAAGGAGGCATGCAGTGGGATTGAACCTGAAACCACAGCAGGCTTCTTAACTACACAGCCATGCCTGCACCTATTTTTGAACATAACGTGAGAAATTCCTCAAATAAGCCGAACACATGAGCTGGTTCTCACTTTTTTAATTTGTTTAATTACAGAGAGAAAATCAAGCGTCATTATGCTGACCTGAGTGAACAGGCTGCACTGAGGGAAGAGAAGGCCCTGTGGAATGTACGGCGAGCGAGGTTGAATGATCAGCGGACGGAATTTTTGAAGGCAGATGAACGTAAATGGAAAGCTATAATGGAAGAATGGAAGTCAAAGCGAACAAAGGTTTGTCAAAGCAGTCTTTTATTAATTACTATTCAATTGTAAAAGTAGACATTTTCAAATATTAATTTCTTTGGTACAAAATTTACCATTATTCATCATCGTCATTTTAATGTCCACTTTTCCATGCTTGCATGGGTCAGCCAGAATTTCTTGTGGCAGATTTTCTATGTCCAGATGCCCTTATCATTTCCAACCTTCACCTGTTTCCTTGTAAGGTAGTATTTCTCATGGCTGGGCATGTTTCCATAGAAGACTGGAAATGAAGGACACCTCTTATATGATGCAGAGGTGCAATGGCCCAGTGGTTAGGGCAGCGGACTCGCGGTCGGAGGATCGCAGTTTCGATTCCCAGACCGGGCGTTGTATGTGTTTATTGAACAAAAACACCTAAAAGCTCCATGAGAATCCAGCAGGAGGTGGTGGCGACCCCTGTTGCACTCTTTCACCACAACTTTCTCTCACTCTTTCTTCCTGTTTCTTGAGTAATGCTCCAATGGACTGGAGTCCCGTCCAGCAGTGGGGAACACATACACCATAAAAACTGGGAAACCGGGCCCATGAGCCTGGCTAGGCTTGAAAAGGGCACATAAAAAATATAAAATTTATATGATGGTGACATTTGTTTACAAATACCACACAATGTCCAGTCAAGGAAACGCTAACACATACTAACTCAGAGAGAGAGGTGTCTTTCAGTTTCCGTCTCTCCTCAGTGACAAATACTTTGGACATTGTGAACTAAGCCAAAAACATTTCTTTTGATATAGAAATTGCAAAACAAATATTTCATTGGATTGGTGTGCAGTGTTCAAATCCTGTTATAGATTTGGAGAAATTACTAGGAATCCATGTCAGATTGTACTTTAAAAGAAGTTGTCTAAAATGTACTTGTGACGGCGTTCACCCAGGACGGGTTGAGCCTGCTTCTTCTCTGATCTTAACGGCATCACGAACTATGGGATCCCACGCTCGACGATCCTGTGCGAGGTCACTGGAGATAGCGAGCCATTCGTGGTTCCATCTGCACAGTCCGACCACCCGTGGACCTGAGAGTTCAGAGAGGTCCCCCTTTATCGTCATTGCCCAGGACTTCAGCTGCCCGCCCATGCGTTTGCGCCAGTTGGGAGGTGGAGGTGGGGGGTAGGAGGACATCGCGAATCAGCTCACCCTTTGGACACCGGGCCGCATGAGCGAACCACCTTAAGTGCCGCTGTAGTAGCACCAAAGGGAGGGGCTGGAGATTCAGGCAATGACAAAGACCGGCTGTAGGAACCCGATCAATGCGTCGGCAGTGAAGAATGCGGCAGAGACAGTCATTGTCGAACACCTCCAACCTTCGCTGATCAGCTACCCTCATAGGCCATGCTTCGCAACCATGGAGGAGGATAGTACAAACGATGGCCTGGTAAATTCGCCCTTTGGTCACCGAGGAGATCTCTCTATAATTTACCAATTTCTATATCAAAACATTTTTGGCTTAGCTTTCAATGTGCAGGATATTTGTCACCAGCCATTAAAATAATTAAGACAAAAGAAGTTCATCTACTCTAGACTATTAAGATAGGAATTTTCACTGGTTAAGAAAGATCCTGTTTCAGTTACTCTTGAATGGTTTTTGTTTATTTTTGTTGTTGATGTATTTGTAGGATGACAACGTAGATGGCATTGCAATACTGCCACAAGAACTGGACCCTAATCTCCCACAGTGGGCCAAATCTGCCTTAACTACTGCACGTACAGGCCAGGAAGCGGAACTTCGTGATGTTGACCCTAATCTTCCATCTTGGGCCAGACATGGTGACAGCAAACCCCTAATGACCATTGTTGATGATGCTGACAGGGAGGAAGAAAAAGAAGATTCTCCGTCACTTCCCATTGCTAAAGTACTGTCTGAAGAGAAACTACCTTCTTGGGCCAAAAAGGGTATTTCTTCTGTAGATGGAGTTGTAAAAGGTCATTTTGTTTTTAATTTCTATATTTGAAGCCTGCATGTTAACCCTTTCATTACTGTATTTCTTTTGAGATGCTCTGTGTTTCTTTCAATTACTTTAATTCAAAACTTATAAAAACAAGACATTTGTACTACAGGGCCAGAAGTGGTTTCAGCTGGGTTGGTATTAAAAGGGTTAAGAATTGTTTCTCTATTATATATTTAATCTATTCGTTACTGTATTTATTTGGAGATGCTCTGTGTTTCTTTCAATTAATCTTAAATATAACAAAGAATTTAGTAAAATAACTTAGTTATCATTAAACTAGTGTTAGGAACATAAATTGTGACTAAGGTTTGGTGGAAGATTTTAATTCAAAGCTTATGAAAACAAGACATTTGTACTAGAGAGCCAGAGGCGGTTTCGGCTGGGTTGGTAATGAAAGGGTTAATAATTTAACTCTATTAAAATATAGTCATTTCTAACTAGGACATAAAGTTACACATCTTTTTAGAAATACAGTTATTTATTTCATCACATCTTAGAAGAGTGAAAGTCTATAGATTGACGTGAGAGGTTGTTGATTTGTATAACAATGTAATGCCTATATTTATGCATTTATGCAGTGTTAAGCGTACATGTATATATGTGTGTGTGTGTGTACCTATATAATGGTTGTGTTTGTATAAAGAGATGCAAAGATTGTGTCAGCCTGTTTGCACTCAAATATGCATGAGCGTAGCTTCATATGCATGAATACATAGATATGTTCATGTGTGTAAATACATATATATACTAAGCATATACACACTCACACCTCTGTTGTTTATCACAAGATTACTATTTGATGTTATATATGTTGTATATAGGCGCAGGAGTGGCTGTGTGGTAAGTAGCTTGTTTACCAACCACATGGTTTCGGGTTCAGTCCCTCTGCGTGACACCTTGGGCAAGTGTCTTCTACTATAGCCTCGGGCCGACCAAAGCCTTGTGAGTGGATTTGGTAGACGGAAACTGAAAAGAAGCCTGTCATGTATATATATATATATATATATATGCATGTGTGTGTCTGTGTTTGTCCCCCTAGCATTGCTTGACAACCGATGCTGGTGTGTTTATGTCCCCGTTACTTAGCGGTTCGGCAAAAGAGACCGATAGAATAAGTACTGGGCTTACAAAAGAATAAGTCGTGGGGTCGAGTCGCTCGACTAAAGGCGGTGCTCCAGCATGGCTGCAGTCAAATGACTGAAACAAGTAAAAGAGTAAAAAGTGAGAGTATGTAAATATATATATACATGCACGCGTGTGTGTTTGTGAGAATATATGGGGCAGCAGTTTAATTTCAAATATTTGTACAGATGTGTATGAATGCGTATATTATTATTATTGAACGAAGTTGTTAACAAACCTACTGACCCCAAAACCCCTTCCTTTTTGTTCATGTTCTCTCTTCACCCCCCAGCCTTGCTCTCTTCTAATTTCTCTTCCTTTCTCTCTGCCCTATTACTTTCCTCCTACACATTTACAAATACTAATTCTTCCTTACTTCCACATTTTGATGGACTAAGGACACAAAAAGACTTTTCTCTTTCTCCAAAGAATGACTATGTTTGAAATGATGAAATCTCTTTTCCTAACAACATACAAATTTAGAGAAAATTTTATACGTCATATATATGCACGCACACGCACACATAAATAAAGAGGGGTTTGTATGATTGTGTATAGAGGGATATATATTATTCAAAGGAATTCCATCTATGTCTGTTTTTTATGTTTTATTTATATTCTTTATAATATTAATGTAGAATATAGTATATATAGTATAAATAGTATATATATAGGAAAATGAAATGAAGTATTGATTGTCTTATTGAATAGATGAAATATTGAATATCAAATATTAAGGGACTAGTATACTTTCTTGCATTAAAGCAGTCTTCAAGGTCCCAGGTTGTGACAGAAGTGTTTCAACTCTGTGTGTGTGTGTATATATATATATATATATATATATAATTGAGTAGTTGAATGAATTATCTTATTATGGATAATTCGGTTAACCGATACCTGGGTAGCAAATTCACGTCAGAAAAACACGGTTGAAGCTACATGCCTAGGGCAGAGATCACGTGCTATCGTGTGGAAATTTGTGTGTTTTTTTAAATACAAATAAATGAAAGAATGGAGTTGAACGACGAATTAACAAAATTCCTTTATTTTATTTTCGACATATGTTTCGAAGGCTGCATATTCCTAATTTCGAAGGAATAAGGGGTGCATTATGCCGCCTTCTCATCAGGAAAAAACAAGGAACTTATGTTAGCATCAAGATGCACAAAAACTTTTAGATGACTGCCCACACGGAGCCCATAGCGATAATGAGTGTTTCTTTAAAATATTCCATTATAAGCAGTGACGTCACTGCTTATAATGGAATATTTTAAAGAAACACTCATTATCGCTATGGGCTCCGTGTGGGCAGTCATCTAAAAGTTTTTGTGCATCTTGATGCTAACATAAGTTCCTTGTTTTTTCCTGATGAGAAGGCGGCATAATGCACCCCTTATTCCTTCGAAATTAGGAATATGCAGCCTTCGAAACATATGTCGAAAATAAAATAAAGGAATTTTGTTAATTCGTCGTTCAACTCCATTCTTTCATTTATTTGTGTGTATATATATATATATATTTATATATATATATATGTGTGTGTGGAGATAGTGATATAGATAAATATGATAAGGCATGATATATACGAATACACACACACACGCACACACATCTATCTATCTATCTAGGCCGTCTCTCTGGGCACCCCAAGACTGTTTCCAAACATTTTCCCCATTCATCTCGATCTTCCATAATGCTCCTCACCTCCTGTATCCCTTCCATACCAGTATTCTCCAGCAAGTTGTCAATATAGGTCATCTTCTTTCCATTGGATTCCAGAGCACTAGCTTGTTAGCAGTTTCATTGTTGTGTCCAGCTAGTCTCACCCTTCTATGCTGTATCTTCAATGTTACTTTTGGTAGTTCCTGATATGTCGGCATTTGTTGTATGACTCTTCCAGGAGACATTGAGTGCCATTCTAAGCATCACACCTTTGTATGAATATGTTAGTATACACACACACTGACACACACACACATGTGTATGTATTCAGATTGAAAAACACAGGGAAATAGTGTTTAACATGAAATTATTTGCTTTTCTCTGAATTTCAGTCATTAAATTAACATCTTTTTTAATGACTTTAAAAAAAAGTCATTTAATTTTATATGTAAAAATTAATATCTAAAGTTTTAATTTGAGTTGGAGGGCATGTCCTTGCAGTTTATGTATGTATGTATATTTACGTAAATACATGTATACATTGTGTGTATTTATATATATTATTGTATTTGCAGATATTCCCCTTGGTTCTGGTGAGTCTGGTGACACAGTCACTAAACAAAAGACAGCTGGTGTCCAATTTCCTCAAAAGCCTGAAGCTGGGGACCAGTTGATCTATCCCAATAGCTTTAAAACAGTGAAACGGAAAACAGACTCAACGAATACAGATTCCGGAATCAAATCTGTTGATCAACAAACTCCGACAGCAAGCAAGCCTATTTCTCCGCCCGAAGAACAGCCACTGGTTTCCCATAGAAAGCAAGTTGAAGGCCATTCAATCACCAAGGAGAGTTCTGCTACCCCTGAAGTTGATCAGGTGACTTTACATAGGAAACAGGTGGAGAATCAGTCTATATCTAAAGAGAGTGCTCCTACCTCCGGAGGAGATACGATAATCCCACACAAAAAACAGGTGGAGGATCAGTCTGTATCTAAAGAGAGTGCTCCTATGTCTGGAGGAGATGTAATAATTCCGCATAAAAAACAGGTGGAGGATCAGTCTGTATCTAAGGAGAGCTCAACTACCTCCGGAGGAGATACGATAATCCCCCACAAAAAACAGGTGGAGGATCAGTCTGTATCCAAAGAAAGCTCGACTACCTCTGGAGGAGAGGTAGTAATCCCACATAAAAAGCAAGTAGACGATCAATTTGTGTCTAAGGAGAGTTCAGCTACCTCCGGAGGAGATACAGTAATACCACGTAGAAAACAAGTGACGGATCAGTGCGTATCCAATGAAAGTGCAGCTATCTCGAGAGGTGATGTTGTGATCCCTCATAGAAAATGGGTTGAGAATCAGTCGGTATCAAAGGAAAATTATGGCTTCCTTCCCGAGACACAAGTCGTCCATCGAAGAAAGAGCGTGGACAGTCAGGGCATCCACCAACAGACGTACGATGCGTCCCCCACTGACTTGGTTGTTCACAGAAAGAAAAAGTCCCAAACCAATCTGTCACCCAGGAGTCGTCCGAATCGACATTGAACTACAGACATTCAGGCATTTTCATCTCACCAGCCCTCATTGGACACGGTTACTATGAATTTGAACTTCCCGTCTTGAAGCAACCCAAAGATCTGTATGCTCAGGAAACTGATATGAAAGATTTCTCCATTCGACGGAAGAGCGGAGTTTTCCTGTCCGATGATCTCCCGGTTGTCAGCTCCAGTTTATCATGTGAGTATTTCACAAACATTTTTTTTTTTACTTGCTTCAGTTTGTGGACTGTGGCCATGCTGGAGCACTGCCTTGTTGACTTCAGTCAAACAACCTGATCCCATACTTATTTTTTAAAGTCTGGTACCTATTTTATCAGTCTCTTTTGCCACACTGCTACAAAACACCATCCTTATCAAGTGGTTGGTAAGACAGACACACACATGTATCACTACTTGGTGTTTGGCTGTGTACCTTAAGATATTTGTTTGTTCTAATTTACATAACTGCACACTCACATACAGACACACACATACCAGGCTCCAATCTTGATCTGGCAGAGTTTCTACAGCTGGAGGCCCTTCCTAGCGCCAACCACTCCGAGAGTGTAGTGGGTGCTTTTACATAACTGCACACTTGCATACACACACATGTACATTTACAAAAGATTTTTTGAAGATACGCATCAATTACAAGAGGGTAGCGATATGACATTAAATATTAAGTATAGTGTGGCTGTGTGGTAAGTAGCTTGCTTACCAACCACATGGTTCCGGGTTCAGTCCCACTGCATGGCACTATGGGAAAGTGTCTTCTGCTATAGCCTCGGGCCGACCAAAGCCTTGTGAGTGGATTTGGTAGACGGAAACTGAAAGAAGCCCATCGTATAAATGTATATGTATATATATGTGTGTGTTTGTGTGTCTGTGTTTGTGCCCCCCCACCAGCTGGTGTGTTTATGTCCCTGTAACTTAGCAGTTCGGCAAAAGAGACTGATAGAATAAGTACTAGGCTTACAAAGAATAAGTCCTGGGGTTGATTTGCTCGACTAAAGGCAGTGCTCCAGCATGGCCGCAGTCAAATGACTGAAACAAACGAGTAAATGAGACGCGTCCTCTTATGTTGCATTTTTCATTTTCATTTTCATCTAGTTTCAGCTCATGAGCTGTGGCCATGCTGGGGCACCGCCATTCAAGCTTTTGAGCTTTTTAAAAAATTTTTTTTTATTGTTTCTACTGTTCCAGAGAGGAAAGGACAAGTCCATAGCCAGTCTATGACTTCTCCATTGATGTATGGTTTATAACAATGTCCCTTTTCTACCCCTGTTTTTGTTTCTTCTCTTCCGATCAGCCCAGCTTCCAAAAGTGAAGACACACAACAAAATGTCCAGCACAATGTCAGCAACAACAGAATCTGAGCCAACAGACGACGATGCCAGCAAGAGAGCCCGCTTCAAGCAGAGGAACATACATGGCCATGCTTCAGATTCGACAATCCAAAAACTGCTGTATGGCAGGAAGACCAGTTCCTCACCTGAGAATCAATCGAATGTCGATAACGAAGAGGACAGAATAGGTAAGTAGCTTCAGTATAATGTAAACAAAGGAACAACTCAGAATGGCCAGTGGCATTTATTTGACCAAACATACATAAATATATCATCATCATCATCGTTTAACGTCCGCTTTCCATGCTAGCATGGGTTGGACGATTTGATTGAGGACTGGTGAACCAGATGGCTGCACCAGGCTCCAATCTTGATCTGGCAGAGTTTCTACAGCTGGATGTCCTTCCTAACACCAACCACTCCGAGAGTGTAGTGGGTGCTTTTACGTGCCACCGGCATGGGGGCCAGTCAGGCGGTACTGGCAACGACCTCGGTCGAATGTTTTTTCACGTGCCAGTAAGGCGACGCTGGTAACAATCATGTTCGAATGGTGCCTTTTATGTGCCACCGGCACAGAAGCCAGTTAGCTGCTCTGTCAATGATCACGCTCAGATGGTGCTCTTAGCACCATCCTAACACTCTTCCTAACGCCAGTGACTCCGAGAGTGTAGTGGGTGCTTTTACGTGGCACCGGCACGAGGGCCAGTCTGGTGATACTGGCAACAGCCATGCTCAAATGGTGTTTTTTATGTGCCACCTGCACAGGAGCCAGTCCAGCAGTACTGGCAACGAATTCTCTCGAATGTATTTTCACTTGTCACCGGCACAAGTGCCAGTAAGGTGACGCTGGTAACGATCACGCTCGAATATGTATGTCAGATACCATACATCATAAACTTTTGATTTATTAAAACTATGTTTGCCTCCAGCGGCTTTTGAATATTTTGCAGGCTTTCTAAAGGGTCATAGGTACTGGCTAAAAAGATTTTTAAAAAGAAGCAGTGTGTCCTTTAGGCACTTAGCAGTTCAGCAAAAGGGACCGATAGAATAAGTACTAGGCTTACAAAGAATAAGTCTTGGGATCGATTTGCTCGACTAAAGGCAGTGCTCCAGCATGGCCACAGTCAAATGACTGATACAAGTAAAAGAGTAAAAGGCCAGAGCACCTGCACTTGTTCACAATTCTAACTAACTACTTGACTGTCCTTCACCCTCCCTACAGTCTGAACCTTGCTCCCTGTGGCTTTTGGTTGTTCCCCAAGGTGAAGGGGGCTGTGACAAGGGTCCTGTACACCTTCACTGTGGAGGACATCCATGGAAGCTTTCACAAAGCAGGTGGAACACTGCAACAAGTGCACTGAAGTTAGAGGATCTCACTTTGAAGGAGATTAGAGATTTGTATTTGTTATGTCTTCAGGGATTTGGATATCTCGTCACCAATAATGTTATGACAATGTTGGGGTGTGTACAAGGGTGTAGGAATAGTATTATCCAAATATATATTTGGATATGGTTATCTAGAATAGCCTTTCGCAGAATTAATATGTTCGTGCAGAACATACTCTGTACTGTGCCAATTGTAGATATGATATTAAACTAACACAGCAATCCAATATGAATGATCAATGCTGTCAACTACTCATTGTCAACTATTGACTGTCAACTGCTCATTGTCGACTATTGACTGTCAACTGCTCATCGTCAACTGCTCATTGTCAGCTATTGGCTGCCAACTGCTCATTGTCAATTCTTGACTGTCAACTATTGACTGTCAACTGCCCACAGTTCATACAGTTTCTTTGTTTTATTTAAATGTGTCAGTCCACTTTCGGTCACATGGGGGTGGTCAGGTTCCTTCCACAACAGTATTTCTTTGAAATTAATAAATGTCTCTCCTGGAAAAGCCTCAAAACTTCTGGAATACACCTTGTATATACATAATGTGCATGCATTTGCCATAAACATATATACACACATACATATACACACATATACATACTCATACTGTTATAATTTGCCTCCTCCTGTCATTTTAATATTTCCGTTTTTGTAGGTCCAGCTGAAGGGTTTGAAGCCATGTTCAAGTCTTGGAAGGAATCTTTCACGGAACCTTATAACTGTTCTTTTAACTTTGGTAAGTCTTTTTTTTTTATGTCATTTCTTAAGACTTTGTGACTGAATTACAAGTCATTACATAGATTAGCTTTGGTAACTGTTTGTATGGTACAATGGTTGTCTAGGTAAGGTACTGGGGTACTGACTATAAAGATGTGTTCAATCAATCTATAGCCTACAGTTACCAAAAAGGAACCAAAATATTACTAAAACAAAATTCTACTTATCTCTCTATATATAAACGGCAAAATGTCTGCGTGTGTGTTCTTTACAAATCCACAATTTTTCAGTTAGAGGGCTCGCATTTTCTATGGTCATTCAAAACTGTCCAAGGGTGGTTGTGCACATCTTTACATTTCTCTAGTCACCCCGCAAAGCCATTAAAAAATCTATAGAAATGACTTTTTGTGAATTTTCTATCCAAAACCCAATCAAAATGCCCGAAACTTGATACGCCAATTGAATGCCAGCTAGCTGTATGTGATTGGTCGGAGGTTTGGACAGTACTCGCATATATGTGCACATGCACGCAGCTGTATATGCATGCACTAGCATTATGACCCAGCGTTGTTGGGTCATAGTGCTAGTTATATCTATTCCATTTAGGAAAATAATTCTGTTCCTGATCGCAAAAAAGTGTTATTGTGATAGTAGAAGTTATGTTAGTTTTTGGTTGGCAGTGGTATAATTGGGACCATTGTATGTGTGTGTGTTTTTCCCTATCACTGCTTGACAACCGGAGTTGGTGTGTTTATGTTCCTGTAACTTAGAGGTTCAGCAGATGAGAGCAATAGAATACCAGGTTTAAAAGGATAAGTACTGGAGTCATTTCGTTCAACCAAAATTCTTCAAGGTGTTTCCCAGCATGGCCATAGTCTAATTACTGAGACAAGTAAAATAACGATATATTTGAAATATTTCCTCCTGGACTCTAGAATTATGATTGATATAACTTAGAGAATTACCATTCCTCTTTTATTGTCGTCATCATCATCGTTTAACATCCGTTTTCCATGCTAGCATAGGTTGGATGGTTCGACCGGTGTCTTGGAAGCCAGGAGGCTGCACCAGGCTCCAATCTGATCTGGCAGTGTTTCTACAGCTGGATGCCCTTCCTAACGCCAACCACTCTGTGAGTGTAGTGGGTGCTTTTTACGTGCCAGGGGAGGCTGGCAACGGCCACGATCGGTTGGTGCTTTTTACGTGCCACCAGCATGGAAGCCAGTCAAGGCGGGGCTGGCATCGGCCACGTACGGATGGTGCTTTTTACGTGCCACCAGCACAGGTATCGCAACTACAATTTCCATTTGATTTTTTGATGTTGATTTACTTGTCTCCTCAAGCACAGCAGGCCGTCCTGCCATGGGCTTAGCCGTGTGGTTACTTCGCTAACTCTGAACTCTCATCGAAGATTGTCATATTTTTTAAAACTGCAATGTTCAATTTATAACACATTTCAGGTCCTTTTGACTCAGCTTGATAAATTTTTGTTTGGTTCTTAAATTTGTGGCACATTAATGACAAATCTAAAATCCTTATGATTCTCTTTTCGGTTACTTTACATATTATTGGATTTTGTGATTTATAATATATCAAGAATGTAAATTACATTTTTCTCTCATTAATCTTTTAACTCTGGATCCTGAGATTTATAACCTGTTTATAATCTTTATAACTTAGATTCTGATATATCTGTCATAATAGCTTTATAAATTTAGGCTACCACTGACCAGTAAATTTAGCCTCTCTAGAATTAATAAATAAAAGAAGCTACAATTTCTCTGTAATCTTGGACCTTGGTGGTGTATTTTTGTCTGTTCTTTGCTTATTGCAAAGCTTGACCTTGGTATAGCCTGAGTCTGATGTGTAAATATAAACATAACCAGCAGGAAATGTAATAAAGATGAGAGAGTATGGATTTTTTTTTTTTTATCAATTTTTTTTTCTCTTCTGTACACGTATAGAATAAGTATGGTAGTATACACACTCATACACACACATATTGAATACATATATTTAAGCTAGAATGAATACACACATATATATATAATTTTGCATTTGTCTCCCTTGCTGGCATCATTTGGACAGGTCTTGTCGTGATCCTTTGCCACTTTGCAATAAAGACCAATT
Organism: Octopus sinensis; assembly: GCF_006345805.1. Classification (NCBI taxonomy): domain Eukaryota; kingdom Metazoa; phylum Mollusca; class Cephalopoda; order Octopoda; family Octopodidae; genus Octopus; species Octopus sinensis. The sequence goes on along the minus strand of NC_043014.1, from coordinate 44,805,679 downwards.
TTCATTATTTATGGGGTCCTGTCTCCTCTGTTCCTTCCTCCTTGTAGGGTTTTTATTTTTTTTTTTCCTTTTTAATATTGCTGTCAATAACCAATTTACAGTGTGGACTGGGTGCAGTGTTATCAGGCAACCGTGTTTATATATATATATATATATATATATATATATAAGCCACATAAAAAGTACCCAGCACACTCTGTATAGTGGTTGGCGTTAGGAATGGCAACCAGTGATAGAAGCCATGCAAAAACAGACAATTGTAGCATGGTGCAGCTCTCTAACTTGCCAGCTCCTGTGAAACCGTCCAACCCATGCCAGCATGGAAAACGGACGTTAATGATGATGATGATGATGAGAGCTCAAAATCTCTCGTGGAAGCGTCATCCAACCAAAATGCAAATATATGGGAAACTACCACCTGTATCATCTCTTGGGAAAGGTAGGAGAGTCCAGTTTGCTGGACATTGTTGTAGAGCTGAAAACGAGGCAATTTCTACTCTTCTCCTCTGGAAGCCATCTACTCACGATACCAGAGGGCGCACACTCTCCTACCCTGATGTAATCTCCAGGGATACAGGCATCCAGCAACAGGACCTCCATAATGCTATGATGGATCGTGAAGTCTGGCGTAACATAGTAAATTCCATTGTCTCGACCACGGTCGAACGACGATCATGAAATTTAGCCAATTACCACTTTAGTAATTACCATTAATTGGACTGATAATATATAACAGACATCATTTACTTTTTATATTTCCTTTCAGAAAGTGGCCACTTGCTGAACATTGGTGGTAATTTGAACCAGATAGCATCAGGTAGATCAGGTATCAGCTCAAACGCATCTGTTGAAGATTTAGAAGCGTATCACCAATCTCCTTTATCAGTTCTTATTCAACAGTCCATCCAGAATCCTTTGATGGATCAGTAAGTATACAATTGTTAAATGAGTAAATGAATAGCTACAGACTCCCTGAAAGACTCCCCCCACCCCACCTCACTCATTTGCTTTATTTGCTCCTCACTTGAAGTAAAAACTTATCAAGGTGTGCAGGTAGTGAGCAGGTTTCAGGGTCTGAAACTGCTCATCACTGCCACCCTTAGTCTTGTTGGTGATTATTACCTGGGTCCATATCCTCAAGGTGATTCTTGCAAACATACAACAATTCTGCTATCAATGTCTCTATCTGTTTTCACCTTCCTTTTGCACCTGTGGGCACAGGTATGGCTGCTCTGATTAAGAATTTTGCTACATAATCATTTGATACTATACTTTATCTGTAGTACCTTGGCAGGTGTCTTTTGCTGTAGCTTTTGAGTGGGATTTAGAATGCAGAAAATCAGCAGAAGTCTAGTTGTGTGTGTGTGTGTGTGTGTGTGTCTATATATCCTACCTTAACCCTTTAGTGTTCAGATTATTCAATCAAACATAATGCCTGTTGATTCCCATTGATTTGAATTAATCATGCATTATCTCATATCTTCAAGATCTTGATGGTGTAATTACTTAATGTAGAATAACATTGTAGGGTAGGTGTGAGGGCCTGGATCTGGTCAGTTTGAACATAAAACAGATTAGTTATTTTGGCCGGATAAGGCCGGTTTAAATACTAAAGGGTTAATGTTTTAACAAGGCACGTAAAAAGCACCATCCGAACGTGGTCGATGCCAGTCCTTACCTGACTGGCTCCTGTACTGGTGGCACATAAAAAGCATCATCCGAATGTGGTCAAGGCCAGTGCTGCCTGACTGTCCCCTGTGCCGGTGGCACGTAAAAAGCACCGACTATATTCTCAGAGTGGTTGGCATTAGGAAGGGCATCCAGCTGTAGAAACCTTCCCTGATCAAGTTGGAGCCTGGCGCAGCCTATTGGCTTGCCAGTCCCGCAGTCAAACCATCCAATCCATGCCAGCATCGAAAATGGACGTTAAACGATGATGATGATGAGATGGATAAAATAAGTACTAAACTGGAATAAGTGTCGGAGTCACTATGGTCGACTAAAATCCTTGAAGACATTGCCCCAGCATGGTCACAGTCCAATGACTGGATGAAGTAAAAGTATAAAATACTATCAGTGGTTTGAAATGGAAACTTCCAATAAAGCCAATTAAAACTTCATCATGCAAGGTATGATGTTACCTTGTGTGTTTTCAAACACATTTAGACTCATGGAAATTATTTTATTTTGTAACTGAATTCAATTTAAACTTATAATTTCAAATTGCTACACTCTCTTCTCGCCTACTATACTTCACTCTCTCTCTCTCTCCCCATTCTTTTCCTCTCTCCCTCTCTCTTCCTCTCTCTCATATTTAGACGTAGATACCATATGAACATTTCATTATTGTGATTCTTTAACAGGGAACAACCAGTGATTAATTGTTGCATTTAATTTAATTTGAAAATCATAAAATGTAATCTTGCATGTATGTATGGGAGATCAACCCCACCTATCTCTCAGCTGTTTCTAAATCGGACATGCTCCCTGCCTGACCATTTTCGTCTCAGCAGGTGCGCTGAGGTTCTTCTCTCAACTCAACACTAACGATCCAATACCCTTAAAATAATTATAATTATTTTAATTTACAAATTATGAAATAATTACATTCACTATTTTGCAGAATCAAGCTTGTGAACAAATGTGCCTTAGACTACTTTTTAACCGAATTATCCATTGAGGAACACTTCTCAGCAATGTGGCGCTATCTTATCATGGGTGAAGGAGACTTTGCTTTCAATCTTACCAGTTTACTTTTCGAAAAGGTGACTTTTTAATTCTTTGTTTTACAATTATTATTATTATCATCATCATCATCACCACCACCCTCCTCTTCATCATCATCCTCATCATCCTCCACCACCACCACCACTATTATTATTATTATTACTATTTAGTGTCCATTTTCCATGCTGGCAGTTTTGATTGGAAATGGTAAGCCAGAGAACCATACCAGGTTCCAATCTGATTTGGCCTGGTTTCTATGGCTGGATATCCTTCCTAATTCCGACCACTCCATAGAGTGTACTAAGTGTTTTTACGTGTCACTGTCACAGGTGTCTTTCTACGTATCACTGGCATAGATACCTTTTATGTGTTACCAGCATGGGTGCCTTTTAGATGTCACCAGCACAGGTGCCTTTTTCGTGTCACTGGTACTGGCCACGACAATAGTTTCACTTGGATTGACAAGTCTTCTCATGATATTTCATTACTTTTATCTTGGCCAATGGATAAGCAGAACGGGTAGGTAGATGGCGGCGAGCTGGTAGAAATGTTAGCACGTCGGGCGAAATGCTTAGCAGTATTTCATCTGCTGCTACATTCTGAGTTCAAATTCCGCCGAGGTTGACTTTGCCTTTCATCCTTTCAGCCATATTATCTCAGGTTCAGTCCCACTTGAGCTAGTATCTTCTGCTATAGCCTTGTGAGTAGATTTGGTAAAGGAAAACTGAAAGAAGTCAGTCATAAAAATGTGTGTCCGTGTGTCCTTGTCTTTGACATCATGTGATGGTTGTAAATGAGCACCACCATTATATAAAACCATGTATGACCATGGGAAATGTTGGCTTTAAATTTTGGCACCAGGCCAGCAATTTCGGGGGTGAGGGCAAGTTGATCACATTGACACCTAATATTCAACTGATACTTTTTTTTTTATTGACCCCGAAAGGATGGAAAGTAAAGTCGGCCTTGGTGGCATTTGAGCTCCAAGTGTAAAGACAGTCGAAATGCCACTATGCATTTTGCTCGGCATGCAATCGATTCTGCTAGTTCACCACCCTAACTATGGGAAATATTACCTTGCTCAGAAACAGGCGAGGGTTAGTGACAGGAAGGGCATCCAATCATAGAAAATCTACTTCAACAAATTCCATCTGACCAATGCAAGCATAGAAAAGTAGATGTTGAATGATAATTATGATGATTTTCCTAGTATTTTTCCTGTCTTTATATTTTAGTAAAATAATCTCTTGCTCCCTTTTTTTTTCGTCTTTCCAGCTCTCCATGAACCCACATCCTAATGAGATCCTCAACCCTATCTTTCTAAACAGCATCATAAATCAGGCTTTTAAATGTTCTATCTCTGCTGAAGATAAATACATCAAAAACCTCAGCTTTGAAATCACCGAAGATTCTTCATCAACTGTGAAGGACGGTACGTTTCCTCTACTGAATTTATGTAAATTTTGAGAGCAGTCAGGTTCATTTTTAATATTCTCATTTATGAGAGCAGTTTGTTTATTTCAGATATTCTCATTTTAAAAATCATCTCTGGCTAATCGCTGAGAGGACGTTCGTGTTGCCTTGGTGGAGAGTTTTCACTCTCTGAGTGCTCTTATTATTATTATTATCATTATTATTATTATTATTATTATTATTAATACCTCTACCTTAGTGGAGGTGAGGTATTGTTTTCTGTCGTGTTTGTTTGTTTGTTTTTCCATGGACAAGATATCTCAAGAACCATGGAATGGATTTGGGTGAAACTTTCAGGGATGTTTGGCCTCATGACTGGCACGAACTGATTAGATTTTGGACAAGGATTCTGGAGTATTTTTCCTGTTTTTTACTTAATTTTTGAAAGCAGTCAGGTTCATTTTCAGTATTCTCACTTGTGAGAGCAGTCGAGTTTATTTCAAATATTCTCATTTTAAAAATCATCTCTGGCTAATCGTTGAGAGGACATTGGTGTTGCTTGGTGGAGGTTTGCACTCTCTGAGTGCTCTTGTTATAAATTAATTCATGTTGTCCATGGGGTGTAAAGTAATTTTTTCTTAATTTTGTTATTTTACTCCTATAGATGCCAAAATATTGGAATGTTTAAATCTTGCATACAAGGTAAGCTCAACTATTTTATTATTCTTCATTCTGAAATCTTTCTGTTTTTATATTGTCTTGGAGGTGATAATAGTTGACTAAGTTTAATTTGTTTTTGTTAATATTGACCAGTATAGCTTTAGTTAAGCTATATGCGAAATAACAACTGACAGTGATTATGTTCAACTGTTTTTTACATGTGTGTCAAACGTTTACAAATGTGAGGAAGTGTGATCCACCCCTAAAGCCTTGGGCTTGTTATCCGCCTCATCAGAAGTCCTTCAATAATTCGTCTGCAGTAAAAGTCCTTGTTTGGCTTAGAGTAGGCTGGGATGAGGATTCTTCAGGTAGAGCAGGTTTGGGTAATAATTCTTTGAATTGCCCATCATCATCATCATCATTTAACGTCCGCTTTCCATGCTAGCATGGGTTGGACGATTTGACTGGTTCACCAGACCTCAGTCAAATCGTCCAACCCATGTTAGCATGGAAAGCGGACGTTAAAGGATGATGATGATGATGGGCAGTGCCCTAAATCAATTTTGCAAGGCATTATTCAAAGCATTGAGACGATTAATGTGTGAAACATTATTTTCCCATTTTTGCTAATTTTGGTATGGCTTTTGACAATATTTATATTAATATAATATAATAATAATAATTGTGTACAGTGCTCAGGTGCACTACAACTCATCTAAAGTGTATATATAATCAGGTGTAGTTTCAGCGGATTTCGGAAAGCATGAGGGCCTTAAAGGATGCAGTGTCATGGCAGTCAACAACTGACGCAGGCAGTTTATTCCATGCTTCAGCAACTCTGAGCGTGAAAAAATGTTTCCGAAAGTCATGGGAGCTGTGCTGTTTTCTGACTTTGTAGGCATGTCCACGTGTGTTAGACACATGGAGATCAAAAAGGTGTTCAGTGTTGTTGTTGGTGAGGTGGTTGATAACTTTGTGGGTGTTTACCAAGTCCGTCGCCAGACGCCGGAGCTTCAGTGAATCCATGCCCAGGGAAACAAGGCGCTCAGAATATGGTAGGTGTCTGATGGAGGGTATGCGTTTGGTTGCACGTCTCTGAACAGATTCCAGGAGGTCAATGTTCTGAGCAAGATAGAAAAAAGATGGTAAAATACTAAAAAATAGACAAGCGGTCACATTGCAGCTTTGTAGTCAAATGTGTTTATGATTCATTGTTAATGGTGTCTCCCATAGCTATTGTTTACTTGTGAAGGTGCATGAAACCTGGTGGTTAAAATGTTGCTCTTTTGATCATAGGTTCATAGGTTCAATTTCCAGATCAAGTACTGTGTTGCACTCTTGAGCAAAATACTTCATTTCATGTTGCCCCAGTCCACTCAGCTGTAAATCAGTTCCAGCAATAGCTGGGGAAGTTAATCCTGCAATGGACCAGCATCCCATCCCAGGGTAGAATGTTGTAGTGTCACTCATTTATACGCCATGGAAATCAGGTTAACCCTATCATGTTGTGTTCCTGGTATAGCAGGAATAGTCTAAAGGTAATATCTATTAGATTCCCAGATCTTTTTGGTTTGAATGGCAGTTTTTAACAAAATTTCTAGGAAACTAAAAAATTTTAAACTTCATATACTGGTAGAATGTGTTTATAAAACATCTTTTTCTCTTGGCTTTATTGAGAAAATTCTATAGTTTGTGAGTTATTTGTTGTTTTTTTCCTTCAATTTCTGCAATTTCAACCAATCACTGACGTTCATTGAGGTAAAAAAACATTGTGCCATATGAATATGTCTCTCATTTAAGAAACAGATTGAGTTTATTTACAATTGTGAAGAAAAAAATATACCCTTCCCCCTAACCCTAAAACAGATTGAAATGCAATAGATCGATACTAGGGTCATAATTATGGGTGACAATTTCCTATGACACCACTAGAAAAAAACTGCCGTTCAAACTGAAAAGATCCAGATTCCCATTAAATAGTAATGAACAACTCGCATAGAAAAAAGATGGTAAAATACTAAAAAATAGACAAGTGATCACATTGCAACTTTGTAGTCAAATGTGTTTATGACTCCTTGTTAATGGTGTCTCCCATAGTTTTTGTTTACTTTTGGTTTTAATAATAAGAAAAAAAAACCCAGATTTTTGTGATGAAATGTGTGATGAACCCAGCTCTTTGTCTGGTAAACAAGCAAGGCCTTGACCCTTTATAGTTGAGGAAATAATTGATGTTTGTTCTTCTGACGAAAAATTTACCCTTACGCAGACAATGAGAGTGATTTGAACAATGAAACTGGTGAAAGTAGGGAGGAAAGAGTGATTAGGGTAAACAAATAAGATAGTTGAGAGATAAGCCAATTATTGCCATTCTTACAAGACACAATATAAAAAAAAAAAATGAAAAGGCCCCATGACTGAGTGGGAGTGTATATCTTAACTATGTATCCTATCTAGAAACCCCAAACCCCTCCAGATCAGGTGAAGATAATAATTCTTTATGAAAAAACACTGTTGTAGTAAAACAATATCACCTTACTTGAGTAACAATAGACTGTTCTGTTCCCTTCGTAGGTTGATTGGCCCCTAAATATCATCATCAACAAGGAGTGTCACCGAAAATATCGGCAACTCTATCTATTTCTGCTCCAACTTCGCTATGCTATGTGGTTGTTGGAACAGATTTGGCGCCAACTGAAACGAGATGGTAAGTGTTGGTAGACTTTTTCTCCTCCTCCTCCTCCTCTTCTTCATCCTCCTTTTATGTCATTGCATACAAACAACATGGCACACGGCAGTCATCATCATCATCATCATCATCATTGTTTAACGTCCGCTTTCCACGCTAGCATGGTTTGGATGATTTGACTGAGGACTGGCGAACCAGATGGCTGCACCAGGCTTCAGTCTTGATCTGGCATAGTTTCTACAGCTGGATGCCCTTCCTAACGCCAACCACTCCGAGAGTGTAGTGGATGCTTTTACATGCCACCGGCACAAGGGCCAGTCAGGCAGTTACAGGTAATGGCCACAAAAAAAATCGTGTTTTTTTACATGTCACCTGCATCCGGCACAAGGGCCAGTCAGGCAGTTACAGGTAATGGCCACAAAAAAAATCGTGTTTTTTTACATGTCACCTGCATCCGGCACAAGGGCCAGTCAGGCAGTTACAGGTAACGATCATGCTTGAATGGTGCTTTTTACGTGGCACTGGCACAAGCAGTGTCTTATAGTAATTAATAGAAACAGATGCAGTATTAATACCAAAAGATAATATTTATCCCTATTTAAAAGTTGATCTTGTGTCACAGAATACTGTGTTGTTTACCATGAGAGACCCTCTCATACGGAGTTGTGGTGCCTATAAGCACTCACGGTTATATCACTAGCACAAGATAATCCTCAGCCATCACTGCTGGGACTGCCACATCATATGATTTTAGCTTTCCTTGGCTTTGTGCTCCGATGTCTGTTTTATAATAATCCTGTCTAATATGATTGAAATGTTAATTTATTAATTCTTTTGTCCTCACTCGATTGTCTTTGTGTCTTTTGCAGCAATGGTGAACCATGTACCTCACTTCAGTAGGGAGACACAGTTCCATAGGGTCCAAACATTTGGGTTTGTATATAATTTTCATGGTTTCTCTCCTTTATTTCCTTTCTCTAAAACTGGGCAACAACTCTGAAGCCATTTTGCAGTTAGTTCTTGCAGGTAGATGTGCTTTGTAGAGAGACTCAGTGTAAAAAATGCACTCCAGTTTCAGTAGGGCTCATGCAAGAAAAACGTTTTTAGCTCTTTAAAGCAAAATCAGCTTATGGGGGACCCAACTTTGTGTATAGGACTCGAGGTAGTTTTGTTGAGATATTTTTTTGAAAAATGTATAATGCCATCAAATATGGTAAATGATAGACTGTGTGAGACGAACTTGGTTTTGCCTTAAACTCTCCATCAGCCATATACAGGCCATCATCATTTTTGATGGGTGAATAAAATCGTATTAAATGTCTAAATGTCTGAGATGAGTCAAAATTTGCTATTAACTTTTGAGAGATAACATTCTTTTAATATTTATCTACTCTATGTTTTGATGTCTATTTCTGAGTATGCATAGAACTGGGCTGTATAACATCCTTATCATTTAGTCGTACTTGTTGCAGAGATTGCCTTGATTTATTCTATCCAGTCTGTTTGGTCTGTCAAAGCAGACATTGGAGCACAATGCAGTCCTTGAACCCATTGGACCCTGTCAAGCCATTCAGCCCATGCTAGTTATGGAACATGGAACTAAATCATCATGATGGTACACTGTATCTGAAAAACAAAAACAATGGATGGTCAAGGCTGGAATATCTCATCAGAGCTGACCTGGTAACTTAACGATCGTGTTGTATTATGCTAAGACAATTTATGATTAAATCATTTTCATAAAAAAAAATATTATGTTCATTTCTCTTTTGTAGCTATATAATGCGGGAGTTTGTGAAGGCTCTTCAAAACTTTTTCGTGAACCAGGTGCTGTATATTTCGTGGACCAACTTTCAGAAGGCTTTTCACACAAAGGTGTTCAGCCTCGATGACTTACATAAACTGCACATGGATTTCTTAGATACGTCACTTAAACAGTAAGTTGGCATAACTAAAGATTAACAATGGCAATGTTAGAAAGGCAGTGTAACCCCCTAGAATTTCACTTTTATGTAGCTCAACAGGAAGGATACCAAACTGAATACTGCTGACTTCAATTATGTTTCTTATAATTCTGGATTGGAGGCGCAATGGCCCAGTGGTTTGGGCAGCGGACTTGCGGTCGGAGGATCGCGGTTTCGATTCCCAGACCGGGCGCTGTGTGTGTTTATTGAGTGAAAACACCTAAAGCTCCATGAGGCTCCGGCAGGGGGTGGTGGCAACCCCTGTTGTACTCTTTCACCACAACTTTCTCTCACTCTCTCTTCCTGTTTCTTGAGTAACACTGTGATGGACTGGCGTCCTGTCAAGCTGGGGGGAACACATACGCCATAGAAACCGGGAAACCAGGTCCATGAGCCTGGCTAGGCTTGAAAAGGGCGCATAAATAAATAAAATAATTCTGGATTACATTGGAAAATAGTATAGTGAGGTTGCATACATAAAATAGGGAAGAAGACAAAACCAGATTTATTTACTTTTGCTGTTTTAGAGAGTTGACTGAAAGCATTGATCTCTATATATATAAACGCCAAAATGTCTGCATGCATGTCCTTTATATAAATCCACAATTTTTCAGTTAGAGGGCTCGCACTTTCTATGGTCATTTAAAACCATCCAAGGGTGGTCGTGCACATCTTTACAGTTTCCCAGTCACCCTGCAAAGCCATTAAAAAAATCAATAGAAGTGACTTTTTTGTGAATTATCTCTCCAAAACCCAATCAAAATGCCCGAAACTTGATACGCTAATTGAATGCCAGCTAGCTGTATGTGATTGGTCAGAGACTTGGACAGTACTCGCGTGTATGTGCGCACGCACGCAGCTGTATATGCATGCACTAGCACTATGACCCAGTGTTGCCGGGTCATAGTGCTAGTCATTAATGAGACACTAGACAGAATAGTTGTTGGCTTGTCTTCTTCTTAAGAAGCCCTTTGTTCTATATGAACCATAAGTCATCAACAACACTCCTCTATTGTTCTTTACTCTAGGCTATCTTTTCTACTCCTCTCTGGTGGGATCCCTGTTGTTTCAACTCTGCCTCCAGTTATTTTTAGGGGTATTTTTTCTTCCATCTTTCTTATGATCAAACGTTTCTTTCTCTCCCAGGTCTCGTTGGTTTTGAATTTTCATCAACACTTCTGTAACTTTGCTTTCTTTTCTAAGTAGAGGTGTTGGTTTAATGCAAGCCCATTGTTACCATTGGAATGAGGTGGTCCATATTAGTTTGGCCTGTATCCTTTGACTTGTCTGGCATGAAAGGCCCTTCCAGGACTAGATACAAACTTCCTTGACTGTCATCATCATCGTCCGTTTTCCATGCTAGCATGGGTTGGATGGTTCAACCGGGGTCTGGGAAGCCAGAAGGCTGCGCCAGGCCCAGTCTGACCTAGCAGTGTTTCTACAGCTGGATGCCCTTCCTAATGCCAACCACTCCGTGAGTGTAGTGGGTGCTTTTTATGTGACACTTGCACGGGGGCCAGACGAGGCTGGCAACGGCACAATCGGATAGCCATTGCCAAAACTACATAACAAATCTTAAATAGAGCAAATAGTCTATGGAACAAGAAGCCAAGTCTTGTGGTTCTTGAGTATAATGCTTATTTTTGTTTTAGGGGAGGCGGGATTTAATTGATTAAAATTTTGAGTTGAGGTAACAATTAAATCATCTCCAGTACTTTACTGATAATTTAACAACTGCCTTTAATTTTAATAATAGTTTCAAATTTTGGCACAAGGCCTACAATTTTAGGGGAAGGAGTTAGTCGCTTACATCAATCCCATTGTTCAACTGGAACTTATTTTATTGACCTTGAAGGAATCAAAGGCAAAGGTGACATTGACAGTATATGAACTCAGAAGTTAGAGAGTTAGAAAAGCCTTTAATTTTAATAATGACAATAAGAATAATACTTCATAATTTTGGCATAACCTTAACGGTAATTAAATTGTCTCATCATCATCATCATCATCATCGTTTAGCGTCCGTTTTCCATGCTAGCATGGGTTGGACGGTTCAACTGGGGTCTGGGAAGCTGGAAGGCTTCATCAGGCCTAGTCAGATCTGGCAGTGTTTCTACGGCTGGATGCCCTTCCTAACGCCAACCACTCCGTGAGTGTAGTGAGTGCTTTTTACATGCCACCCGCACAGGTGCCAGACAGAGCTGGCAAACGGCCACGAACGGATGGTGCTTTTTATGTGCCATCAGCATGGGGGCCAGGCGAGGCTGGCAACGAACAAGAACGGATGGTGCTTTTTACGTGCCACCGGCTAAATATTTTATCAGCCATGCCTGGATTTAACAAGTCTGAAATTTCTAACATCATGTGTCTTGTATCATGACTTGCTAAACTGCCCTTCTGCTGGTTCTCTTTTTCAGAAGCTTATTCATGTCCCCGTCCAACCATATGATGGCTGCAATCAAAAACATGTTTAGTCTCATTCTGGCTTTCTACCAGACTCTCAGGAGCCATACTTGGCACCGTGACAGAAACGGAGGACCCATCAAACATCCAAACTTTCCTCGATTGTTGAAACTTTATGAAGACTTCTGTAGATATTCCAAACACTTTTATGATGGTAAGCAATTTATTTTTTTAAATTTTATTTTTCCATGATATTATTTTCTAAGCTTTTTTCTTGTTCGTTCATCATTCTTTTAGATTTTCAGCTGACCAAATTAGAATACTGGTAGTATGGATCCAGTGACCATTAATGTGCTGTGTTCATGGCCAAAACACTTCATTTTTAGCAGACCAGTATACTTACTTTAAAATCAGATCAACCTGCTAGAAATAGCTGCCAAATCTCCCTCAGATCAACAAAAATTAAGAACCCTCGTATATATATATATGCGTGTGTGTGTTTGTGTTTGTCCCCCTAGCATTGCTTGACAACTGATGCTGGTGTGTTTATGTCCCCGTTACTTAGCAGTTCGGCAAAAGAGACCGATAGAATAAGTACTGGCTTACAAAAGAATAAGTCCCGGGGTCAAGTTGCTCAATTAAAGGCGGTGCTCCAGCATGGTCGCAGTCAAATGACTGAAACAAGTAAAAGAGTAACACATTTAATAATATAGTCCTAGATATGTTTGTAGAATAGACTGAATGATCATGATACTTACCTTTCAACAATCTACCTATAAATTAAATCTGCTAAAGAACTTATACATGGTCATTGGAACTGTTAGAAATAGCAACCAGATCTACTTCAAATTACAACCTCTTAAAAGGGGGCAGAAAGACACTGGAGCACTATCTGAAAAATTAGCAAGATGATCATGGTCGTAACGCTTTTGGCCAAAGGTCTGTTTCATTAGATATATGTCTATACACCAGCTCAATTTGAATCATTCTCAGTCGAAAGACGCCTGTTGTTATTTCTTGTTGTTTGTATTCATAATTCTGTATCATGTTCTGTTTTTTTTTTTTGTCTTTGTTGCCGTACACATTCGCTAGCTTTCTTACAAAGGGGTCTAATGCTCTTAGCTTAGACTTTTTTGGGGGACAACCAGATCAAACCATCTCAAGTGTAACTGTCCGAAATGGTTATGACTTCTGGTACTTGACTGAAGAAAGAAAACCAAGAATGACCAGTCTTTTTTTGCCTGTCCTTCCTCTTGTTTGCCTTTGTATCATCTATCTGTCTGAATGCCCTCTATTGCGTTTTTGTTCCATTTATATATTGACATATACACACACACACACACAGCTTTGTAATTTCAATGATCGGATTCTATAATTATAGAGTTCTAGCCATATTTGAGCCAGATGGAGCTGGTTTAAATGGTAAAGAGTTAAGACTTTTGTAATTATGTAAAGGATATCTGAAAGCATGGAAATTAAACTTTATTATTATATTTACAGTAATTTCTGCCTTGGCACAACAAAACTGTGAACCTCACCTGCAGGACCTTGTTCTCTTGCTCAACTACAACAATTGGTTTTCACAGAGGTAAATATCCTTCTATTATCCTTTACTGACTGTTTATTAATCTTTTTTTTTATTTTTACTTGTAACTCATCCTCTGAGGGTGGATTCACAGAATTGTTAATTCCTTGAGCAAAATTCCTTGAGGTATGTTCCTGCTATGCTCTGAGTTCAAATTCTGCTGAAGTTAACTTTGCTTTTTATCCCACTGGGATTAAACCAGTCTGAAAAAGTGATAGGGCACAGAAAGTGTGTCAATAGCCAGCTGGAGATGTTCTCCTCGGGCTACAAGCTACAGTAGCATCCACCCTTAGTGGTGAGCCACATTTAGATAGTAAATATACTTGACTGTTTATACCTCGTTCAGAGATTTATTATTGCTTGTTTACACTTTTTCGAGATCAGTGACTTTTCGTCACTGGAAAAAGGATATATGTATTTGCATTGGGACCCCTTCGCATCGAAGACCGGTGATTGTTGTGCACTGACGACGGGTAAGTACCCAGAAACCCAGGTCCGCGCGTATCACGTTAGGTTGACGATGGGACGGATGGCTTCCCTTTGCAAATACTGGTAGGGTACAGAAAGTGTGCCAATAGCCAACTGGAGAAGATTGTTCTCCTGGGGCTACAGTAGCATCCATCCTTAGTGGTTAGTTACATTTGAGCTGCAAAAATACCTCCCATTGTCTTGCAGCTACTGTTTATACCTCTTTCAGAGATTTATTAAAAGCTTTATGCTCGTAGCACAACAGGGCCAAAGTAGGTGTTTTTCTTTAGTCATCATCCTTGAACCCTTATTTTCTCCAGTAGATATGCTCAAACAAGGCTAACCAGAGAGTAAACAACAACCTGATCATTGTGTGCATTTACATGTATTAAGTGTCTAATAATGCTCCCACTTACTACAGCATTTGTTTCAACAAAATTTATTGTCAAACAATATACAAGAATAACTTTTTAAAGTCATATTTGAAATTTCATAATGATGCAATTATTTTTTTCTATCTTTTGCAGCCATTAAACAGTAGCAAAACAATATTGTATAAAGCTTATTTTAATTTTTTTACAATAAATTTAAGAAATGTCAATGTTTGTGTTTGTTTATTGAATTCAACAAATTATACACGGAGTGGTCCTTTTTTAAAAGATTGGCTACAACAGATAAAAATGAAGCGGCAAAGCAGGGGTGAATGGGAATAAATCAGCTTTTTATGTTCATTTTTTTCATGTTCTTTGACAGATTTTTCTTCTCTATTTCTTCAATGGGAGCAGGTTTCACAAAAGGAATTTTCTCTTTGTAAGCTAGAAGAAGAAAAAAAACAGGTAAAAACAAAAAAGACATTAACACTTTTGACAGACAATAACATGTTTTTTTTCTTTTTTATTAGGGACAACAATTAATGTATTTTCAAAGACCATTTGTGGGGAAAAAAGCAAACTAAATGAATAGGAATTGAAACTCATGTTATGGACTTAGTATAAATATACCCCTCTCTCTTTCTCTAGTGCTAGAACCTGGGTTCTCATTCCTAAGGTATTTTTCAATATTATTATTCAGGTCACTACCTGGAATCGAACTCGGAATCTTGGGGTTAGTAGCCCACGTTCTTAACTACTACACCCATGGGCGTATGGCGTAGTGGTTAAGAGCGTGGGCTACTAACCCCAAGATTCCGAGTTCGATTCCAGGCAGTGACCTGAATAATATTAATAATATCAAAAAATACCTAGGAATGAGAACTCAGGTTCAGGCTGGAGGGTGTATCAGCTGAAATGTGTTAACAAGATGAAGACAAATATTTGTCAAATGTAAATAATGTTCACTTTCCCATATTCAGTTTTTTTTTAGCATCTCTCCTTATGTTTTAACATCCCCTATAATTACAGATCAATTTTCCTGTGTAATAGTCTGTCTATGATAAATCTGAAAGCTCAATATTCTAAATCTCACAAGTAGTATTGCAGTGATAGATAATAAATGGCCTCCGAAATAATGGAGATGGTTTTTCATACTCACATACATAGACTGGGAAACTGTTTTGGTGCCACTAAGCTTCTTTCTTTTATTTTTTCTCTCCAGTTTTTGTGTATTCCCATGACTTTATTGTCAACCAACTGTTGCAGTTACTCTATTAAGAGAGCTTGGTGATCCTGACCTAGGATTCCTCTGCTCAGCATCAACATAAGAAGCAACGTTGGCTCAGTTGAGCTTTTTCTTCGCCTCTTCACAATCGGCCATGCTGCAGTCCCATAACTTCACTGTATCCCCGGCTGAATGGATGCTATGCATTGCCAGAGGGCAGACCATAACTATGCAGGACATGGTTGTCACTTTGTGAGGTATTTCCAAAATAGTCATATTTCTTCTTTAATAATGGAAATTACTTCAGCAAGTCTCAGTTGCTGAACTTTTACATAAAGAAATATTTACTCACTTTACTGTTTCTACTGATACTATCTTGACCCCAGTTCTTCTAAACTAGCTAAGTACATGCCCCATCTATGTGGGCCTGTTTGTCTTTCATCACACCAACTCTGCAAGTTTTACTTTGAACACTTTTTCTGATTCTTCCTCCTCACTAAAATTCCCTTACCATCACCAACCTTAATAACTATAGACACTTAATGAACCACATACTCTCTTACTTGTTTCAGTCATTTAACTGTGGCCATGCTGGAGCACTGCCTTTATTCGAACAAATCAACCCCAGGACTTATTCTTTGCAAGCTTAGTACTTATTCTATTGGCCTCTTTTGCCGAACCGCTAAGTTACGGGGACGTAAAAACACCAGCATTGGTTGTCAAGCGATGTTGGGGGGACAAACACATATATACGATGGGCTTCTTTCCATTTACCAAATCCATTCACAAGGCTTTGGTCGGCCTGAGGCTAAAGTAGAAGACACTTGCCCAAGGTGCCACGCAGTGGGACTGAACCCGGAACCATGTGGTTGGTAAGGAAACTACCTACCACACAGCCACTCCTGCGCCTAATAAGTAACATTTTTATAGCACAAGACAATGAGAGCCTCTTGTGGTTGCTCAACCTGCTAGGCACATTGTTAAAAAGTTTCCTTCACCACCACATGCTTCTGGGTTCAATCCCAGTGCATGGTATCTGACACTGACCAATGATTTTCTTTTTATTGGAATTTGGTGGACAGAATCTGCGTTGAAGATGTCATGTCAATGTAAACATTAGTGAGAAAACCAATACTTTTGAAAAGCCTTTGAAATATTTGTTCTGCTAATATCACACAGATTATATCTTGTCATGCTCGTTATATATATCTATAAAAGGCAGGATGTATGTGAATGTACTTTATGCACATCCACAAATTAGCATGCATGTCGCTCCAATTTTAGGAGGACATTGGTCACGACCATGGCTGTGCTTTTGTCAACTTATTTTTCCCGAGGAACCCCCAGATAGTGGTAAAAATAGCTTTTCAACCATAACTTTTACCAATTTTCACATCGGTGAAATCCGTAAGTTTGCTAACATCAGTCTTATAGATTACTTCACCCTACTACAATATCTCAAAAAAAAAATTAGATTTGGACTACCCAAACAATCTCAGTGTAGGAAAAGAGAAAGAGCTGAAGTGATTGACTATCAGCAAACCCATTAGTAAAATATTATAACTTTTTGGGCCGAAACCTGGCAATATGTGCTTGCGGATATTCAACTACAAAACCGTCAATAATATCGAAGCAGTAACTTTCATAAATCAGGGTGTAATTTTTGAAAACTCTTTCTGAACCCAGTCAATGACAGGTATTTCTGCAAGTTGTAAATATAGTGAACCTGTGATTGGTCCATTGGAAATCTGTCCCTGATGATGCTGTTGTTCAGGGCTATTAAAAATTAAAATACGTAAAAGGTATACCCCATCTTCTTAAAATGGAAGATATACTAAAAGCAAGTTAGTTAATCAGGGTTGGCTTTGTACAAAACAACAATAATGTTACTACTGACCTTTTGGCAGAAACGGTTGTAATACTTCAGGAACAAGCACACCATCTTCTGTTTGGAAGTTCTCCAATATCGCACAAATAGCACGAGTTGTTGCACACATCGTAGCATTAAGCATATGTACATATTCAACCTGGTAAATGGAAAATAATGCAAGGTTTGGTCAAGAAAATGATGGTATTTCTATTCTGGTTTGCACATTTTTCAACGAAAGCATTAAGTTCTCTTAGTAAAATATTCTTCCTAGACATATTTCATTCTCTAAAAAGAACAATTTTAAATAATACTCTGTTAGAAAATGTATAGTGAAACGAATCTGAATTGAAGAAAAGATTTTATAACTATCTTGCCTGTAGAATGATTAAAAAAAGATGATATGTATGAATATATGAATTAATACATTAAAATGTTTAAGTTTAACACCTATCATTGTTCATACTAATCGATGTAGCTCTTCAGAGATGCAGACTCTCCAAACCAGGAATCCTTCACCATTAACCCTTTTGATACCAACCTGTCCAAGATTGCCCCAGGTTTTATGATACAAACTTCTTCCTTCAGAACAAGCTTAGTTAAAAACCTTCCTTTAAAATTTCACGTTAGCTTCTGCTCCAAACACCAGCTTAATAATAGCAAAGTTATTTTGAAACAAAGGCAGTTATATTTCAACAGAAATATGGTAACAAATTGTGTTTAGCCCCTTGTGGGTAGTAAAGAAATAGGTCTTTATTGATTTTACATTCAGAGTTCAAATGCCACTGGAGTTGACTTTCATTTTTTTTGGGGGGGGTCAATAAAATGACTATCAGTTGAACACTGGAGTCAATGTAATCAATTTACACCCCACACCTGAAACTGCCAGCCTTGGGCCAAAATTTGAAACCAATATGTTACTAGTATTTATTGACATGGGGAGTACTAAGCTAACCCAGCAGGATATAAACATCCAAACACAAGATTAAATATTGTAAAGCAATTAATCTTACAGCATTGATTCTATCATTTCTGTCAAGAAAAAGGGTGACCCCCTTCGGTCATGAATGACTATGGGATTGCACCTAGGAAGTTACTCTCCGAGGCACAAGTCCAGGCAAGGTTGTTTATGGAAGACCAGCAGTCACCTATGCATACCGGCCTCCCTTCTCCATGCCATGGATGTTATCCAAGGGAAAGACAAAGGCTGATACAGCTTGGCACCAGTGATGTCACAAACTCATTTCTACAGCGGAGTGAACTGGAGCAATGTGAAATAAAGTGTCTTGCTTAAGAACACAACACGCAGTCCAGGAATTGAACTCGACACTAACCACTGAGCCATGCACCTTCACATCATTTCTGTCAACTCACTCCATTAACAGTAGAAGCATAGCAAACAGCAATTAATGGGTTTTCAGATCTTCAAAGTCAATTACATCATATTTACTGAATATAAATTACCAATTTAAAAAAATTTTTTTTAATTGTTTCTTAACTATTTTTTTCAATTCTAACCTTTATGTTCTGGAATCACTGACATGACAAGTGACTAAAGGTCGTCCAGATTTAGACGTGTGTGTTCAACCTACCTCCTGGTTCATCTTCTTTGTTTGACCGTAGCGCACTTTGAGACGTCGTGCCTGGTAGTCCGTACAGTTTGAGCAGGAGACCAATTCACGGAATGCCCCAGATCCTGGAAACCATGCTTCTAAGTCAAGTTTTTTAGCAGCAGCATTATTAAGGGCACCTGAAAGAAGTTAATGGTTTAAAGAGATGAGTAAATAATGAAAGAATAAAATTCAAAATTGAAGGAAAGAGATAACTTCACGGTAATAAGTTGGGATCTTTTCACTTTGACCGGCAGATTTTTAAAATAATTTCTTTGTAACTAAACACTTTTAAACTTCGTATACTGGTAGAATGTGTTTCTAAAACATCTTTTTCTCTTGGCTTTCTTGAGAAAATTCTGTAGTTTGTAAGTTATTTGTTGTTTATATGACACCGCCAGAAAATGTTGACAAAATACAGCAGAAATTGTATTCACCTCAATAGACGTCATTGATTGGTTGAAATTGCCGAAATGCAAGAAATTAAACAACAAATAGCTTGCAACTCAAAAAAGCCAAGAGAAAAAGATGTTTTATGTAACACACTACCAGTATACAAAGTTTAAAAGTGTTTAGTTACAAAGAAATTATTTTAAAAATCTGCCGGTCAAAGTGAAAAGATCCATAAGTTGTAATGAGAGAGAAGTTTCATTCATGTGCATCTACTATGACCAAAACCATTCTATGATGATTGTTTTGGTATACTAAGCATGAGGATAAACTAAAATTGGAACTTTAAAAGTTCGTTTCTTGATTACGTGTCCTCGTTAACTTCAGTTTTAATCCAAAGCAATTTTTTCACATCAAGACTACATATGCTTACACAGAAACAATAAATTACTTCATATGCAGAACGGCGGAGAGATGGCAGAATCGTTAGCACACCGGGCAAAATGCTCCCACTGAGGTTGACTTTTCCTTTCATAGGGTGACGAGCTGGCAGAATCGTTAGCAAACCGGGCGAAATGCTTAGCAGTATTTCGTCTGCCGTTACGTTCTGAGTTCAAATTCCGCCGAGGTCGACTTTGCCCTTCGTCCTTTCGGGGGTCAATAAATTAAGTACCAGTTACGCACTGGAGTCAATAAAATCGACTTAATCTGTTTGTCTGTCCTTTCTGTGTTTAGCCCCTTGTGGGTAGTAAAGAAATAGATATTTTGTCTGCTATTACTTTCTGAGTTCAAATTCCACCGAGGTCAACTTTGCCTTTCATCCTTTCGGGGTCGATTAAATAAGTACCAGTTGAACACTGGGGTCGATATAATCAACTTAATCTCTCTGTCTGTCCTTGTTTGTCCCCTCTACGTTTAGTCCCCTGTGGGCAATAAAGAAATAAATGTAATTAACCAGTCCCCTTCCCCCAAATTTCAGGCCTTGTGCCTATAATACAAAGGATTACTTCATATGCAGAGTGATCCACAAAATATAATTAACAATTGGAGAAGAAATTTTGAAAGGAAACTGAATTACCAGAAACTATATTGACAATCCGATAAGGAATTCCAAGAGACTTGGTGAAGTTTTCGGCATTGGCAATCATTTCATCAAACATTTCCCAAGATTTGTTGTCATGAGGAGAAGTCAGAACAAACTGTTCCACCTGAAATAAAAAAAAAAAAAAGAATATAGTAAGGTATTAAAAAGACTTGTTTTTTTTTTGTCATTAGAGGAGACAGATAAACAAGAGATGGAGAATCCTGCAGCTGTTGTGGCCCTTAAGAGTGGTTTTCTAGAAAAAAGTCTGGGTTTTACTTTAACCCTTTAGTATTTGGATTATTTTGTCGAATGTAATATTTCATCATCATCATCATTGTTTAACGTCCACCACTTTCCATGCTAGCATGGGTTGGATGATTTGACTGAGGACTGGCGAACCAGATGGCTGCACCAGACTCCAGTCTGATCTGGCAGAGTTTCAACAGCTGGATGCCCTTCCTAATGCCAACCACTCCGAGAGTGTAGTGGGTGCTTTTACGTGTCACCGGCACGAGGGCCAGTCAGGCGGTACTGGCAACGGCCACACTCCAAATGGTGCTTTTTATGTGCCACCTGCATAGGGGCCAGTCCAGTAACACTGGAAACGACCTCGCTCGAATGTTTGCTTTTTACGTGCCATCAGCATGGAGGCCAGCTTGTTGCTCTGTCAACAATCACACTCATATGGTACTCTTAGCACTCCACTAGCACAGATGCCAGTCATCGAATTTGATTTCGATTTCACTTGCCTCAACAACAAAACTAATCGAGCTTTATCTTGTAGTTTAGAGATTTCAATGATGTGATTTTTTAGTTTTAGAATGACATTGTAGGGTTGCCATGAGAGGCCAGATCTGGCCAGTTTCAACATAAAACAGGTTAAATATTTTGGTCTGATATGATGGTCTGAATGCTAAAGGGTTAAATACACTTTAATTACTTACTTAAAAAAAGGGCTATTATACATTAAATAAATATTCATCAGTCATAAAAGTCAATTTAGATTGCTATTTCTGACTTCAATATTTATAATTATGAGCGAGGTCATTGCCAGTGTCACTGAACTGGCTCCTGTGCAGGTGGCACATAAAAAGCACCATTTGAGCATAGCTGTTGCACGTAAGCACCTACTACACTCTTGGAGTGATTGGCGTTAGGAAGGGCATCCAGCTCTAGAAATTCTGCTAGATCAGATTGGAGTCTGGTTCGCCAGACCTCAGTCAAATCGTCCAACCCATGCTAACGTGGAAAGCAGACGTTAAATGATTAAGATGATTATCCAAATATAAATTTTTTTTTTACTTAATATACCTTGTTATATTATAATTTATTAAATGCAATTTTCAAGTAATAAAAAGGTTTCACAGTCCTGTTGTAGACACTTTTTACTCTACTTCACTATGGTTACAGATAATTAATTAGATAAAGATAATTGAACAAATGAAAGAATACATAAATAGACGGTTTGATGACAGTTTAAGTTAACAGGTACATGTTTACTATAAGGTATTTGTCATCAACATTTAACATCTGTTTTCCATGCTGGTAATGGGTTAGACAGCTTGACAAGAACTGGCAAGGCCAGGGGGGCCCCACACCAAGTTCCATAGTCTGTTCTGGCTTGGTTTCAATAGCTGGATGCCCTTCCTAACACCAACCACTTTAGAGAGGACACTGGATGCTTTTTTACGTGTCACCATCAGTGTATCTTACGTAGCACCAGCAACCACATCAATGCTTTTTACATGGCACCTTAGTTTTAGGATCTCAATTCTGTTGTGGTGGGCAGGTTTTCTCGGATTCATCACCAACATTGATAAATTGAGGGATTCAACAAATACAGTCAATATTCAGTTTTAGCTAAGGTAAAATGAAACGAGTACAGATTTTTTCTTGAAAACACACCGGAGTAATATTTCTTATTTCTTTATTGCCCACAAGGAGCTAAACATAGAGGGGACAAACAAGGACAGACAAAGGGATTAAGTCGCTTACAGAATGCTATTAAAAATTGTTCTGCCAATTTGCTAGCTAAAATATTAGTTTTGATTATTAATGAACTGTCAATCAAGATAATAGACAGTGGTGGAGTGGTTAAATCATTAGAACATCAGGTGATATACCTTGTAATATTTAAGTTTTGAGTTCAAAACCTGCTGGCATCAACTTTGCCTCTCATCTTTCTAAAGCCATAAAATAAATTGGTGAAGTACTGGATACAAATCAACTATACCCCAGTGTTTCATTGGTACTCAATTTATCAACCCCAAAAGAATGAAAGGCAAAGTTGACCTCAGCGGAATCTGAACTAAGAACGTAACGGCAGACGAAATACCGCTAAGCATTTCTCCCGTGCTAACATCTCTGCCAGCTCGTCGCCTTATAGATTAAATATTACTCGCTGGAGTAATATTTCTGTTCTTTTACAGATCTGTATTAGGGCTGCAGCCTCAGTTCAGTAAGCAAACACTAACCAATTAGACAGTGCTCCCCCTATAATTATCAAAATGTTTACCTTTTCAAACTGGTGGACTCGGAAGATTCCACGAGTGTCACGGCCATGAGAACCAACTTCTTGGCGGAAACACGTTGAGTAACCAGCGTAACGGAGGGGCAAAGATTCTGTAGCAAGCCACTCATCTCGGTGGAAGGCAGCAATTGGTTGTTCAGAAGTAGCAATCAGGTATTTCTCATCTATTGTAGCATCATCACTCTTTTCACTCTCTTTACCTATTACCTGAGTAAACAGAAAGAAGAAATGAAATTAATTTAGACAATTCCTTCAAAGATGTCTAAGAATTATTGAAGTGCTTTGGTCAGTTCAGAAATGGAAAGACAGTGAAATCAAAATGTTAAACAGAGAGATTATAAACACATCTTCGGAAACTAGATTTTGTCAAAAATATTTAATTAGTTTTCTAAATGTAGAACGATAATGCTTACGTTTGGCTCTGTATTCTAAAACAATTCCACACATAGCTCTAACCCTCATCTGGGCCCCAAACAGAGCTTTGATACTGGTGTAAGTTCACACATAGTTCAAACACTAACACGAGTCTATACATAGCTCTAAAACACTTAGGTGGAACCATTCATAGCTCTAACACTAAAGTACATTAAGGTAACAAATATAATTTTAATTAATTATTATCATGTTTTGGATGCAATTTCATGCTTAGCTAGTTTTATTTACATCTGATAAACTCTCAGTAAACACATGTAAATTGCAAGAACTATTCTCAAGACCATTGAAAAAAGTAGTGTGATTGCTTAACCGGCTAGAAATATCAGTGAAATCTCTCTCAAATTGCACTCTGTACTCATAAAAGAACATTAGATAATGTAGTTCTAAACATACCAAGTTAGATGATTATACCTTCAATCAGAAGTCTACTTAAATCAGAGAATTGAGAATCTCTCTGTTGATTTGGCTGGTCGCCTCTAATGGCAAGGGAGGTAATCAACTTGCCAATATATATCTCTGTTTTTTACGTTAGCAAGAAATAAAAAATATATTCATTAATATGATTAAATCTAGATTTTAAATAGATTGATTAGTAACCAATACATTTTTTGATCAAAAGGATTTCAAATTATAAACACTATTCCTTATACAGAATGCAATGCAATACTATCACACTCAACTGACCACAGTAGATTCCTCATCACATTTAACAGACTAGAATGTTGGTAACATGCAATTGCAACAATATACTCTTTACTCTTTTACTTGTTTCAGTCATTTGACTGCGGCCATGCAGGAGCACCATCTTTAATCGAGCAACTCGACCCCGGGACTTATTCTTTATAAGCCTAGTACTTATTCTATCAGTCTCTTTTGCTGAACCGCTAAGTAACGGGGACATAAACACACCAGCATCGGTTGTCAAGCGATGTTGGGGGGACAAACACAGACACACAAACACACACATATATATATACATATATACGACGGGCTTCTTTTAGTTTCCGTCTACCAAATCCACTCACAAGGCTTTGGTTGGCCCGAGGCTATAGTAGAAGACACTTGCCCAAGGTGCCACGCGGTGGGACTGAACCCGGAACCATGTGGTTGGTAAACAAGCTACTTACCACACGAATAGATTTTAACCTTTATATAATGTATTTTCACCTAAGGGGATGCTCACATAATAAGCATGTTGGCTAAGTGGAATGGGTAGTATAGGAATAAGTAAATGTACATAGGAGCAATAAAAAATAATTGTTAAAACATGGCAAATTCTAAGTAAAAATTGTTAATATCATTTTAATCACTTTCCGTGTCACATCACTCAGTAAATGTATTTTTTAATTTAATAGCTTCGTCAGAGGAGGAAAGGCAATGACCACGGTCCTTTGCAATGCCCCCAAAGCTGGCTGGACGAAGGAAATTGGCTATTTTTAAAGTAGGGACCTGGCATGAATGCTTACAACAGAATTAACTCCATTAACCCTTTCGTTACCAACCCGGCTGAAACCGTCTCTGGCTCTGTAGTACAAATGTCTTGTTTTCATAAGTTTTGAATTAAAATCTTCCACCAAACCTTAGTCACAATTTATGTTCCTAACACTAACATAATTGATAACTAAGTTATTTTACTATATTCTTTCTTATATTTAGAATTAATTGAAAGAAACACAGAGCATCTCAAAATAAATACAGTAATGAAAGGGTTAAAGGAATGGAGCAACAAATCAAGCCACCCAATTAGTAGCAAAGAGGGGAATGACGTTTCTTTTATATTTCTGAAGAAAGGAAAAGAACAATAATGACAGAAACAGTCTAAAAATTTCTACATTAATTTACTTTGTGCAGCTGAAGTGTAGTAGAGTGTTAGTAAACAAGTCATATACATTAAAAGATTTTGATATTTAAAAAAATATAATCGGTGATGTACTTGCATAGCGAGTGACTTGATCTGAGATCGTGTGCTGGAACGAAAACAATTGCAGCATGGAAGGTGTTTGTAAGCCATTTAAGAAACGCACAAAAACCGTTAGATTCACTTCAACATTTAAATTTAATTTGTCAAAATATTTTCGGCGCTTTGAGACCGCGAACTGTTCACTGACAAAACTTTGTGCTGCATCTCATATAATCATTATTGCAATATATATATCGCAAGACTATTGAAAAGGTTGCAAGACGCAACGAAAATTTTAGGAAAATAAAAAGACGAAATAAGTGGAAATTTTACCGGTGAGTGTGTTAAATAATAAGGTACTAAAAGAGAATGACTCTCCCCAGACACAACAGAATATGCTTCAACACACAAACTCATATAAAGAATCTTGCAAACCAAATCCAAAAACAAAATGCAATATATATTATTAAAGCAAAAGTGAATATAACAGTATCCCGTGTGTTTTTCACAATGTCTCTACCATGATCCAGATATGTTTTAATCCCTAATAGAATCTTGAAAATCAAATATCTCAAGGATTACCTTGTATAATTCTTCATCAAATTGAGACAGTTGGGCAACCTCCCGCATCACATCTTTACGCATAAAAAACGGAGTGTAAAGTGGTACAAAACCTTGGTCATGAAGCAAATGCAGGGCATGGTTTATCAACGCTTGTTCCAAAAACACAAGTGGTCCCTAAAGGAGATATAAAATCAAACAACATAAAAATGATTCAATGATGCAATTAGTTTTTGAATGTTGAAATGATACATGTAGCTTGGAAGTGAGAAAAGAGTGAAAACAGATGGTGGGGTTAGCATGTGAGATTGTTGATATTCAAACATGGAGCATGTATGACATGAAAGCAGATATATCTTCTATCTTTTACTTGTCTCAGTCATTTGACTGTGGCCATACTAGGATATCACCTCAAAGAATTTTTAGTCAAATGTAATCAATCCCAGTGCTTATTTTTTTAAAGCCTGGTAGGTACTTATTCTATCAGTGTCTTTAGCTGAACTGCTAAGTTACGGGGACATAAACACACTAGTACCAGTTGTCAAGTGGTAGTGAGGGGACAGAGACACACACACACACACACACACACACATATATATATACTCTTATTCTTTTACTTGTTTCAGTCATTTGACTGCGGCCATGCTGGAGCACCGCCTTTAGTCGAGCAAATCGACACCGGGACTTATTCTTTGTAATCCCAGTACTTATTCTATCGGTGTCTTTTGCCGAACTGCTAAGTGACGGGGATGTAAACACACCAGCATCGGTTGTCAAGCAATGCTAGGGGGACAAACACACATATATAAATATATATGACAGGCTTCTTTCAGTTTCCGTCTACCAAATCCACTCACAAGGCATTGGTCAGCCTGGGACTATAGCAGAAGACACTTGCCCAAGATGCCATGCACTGGGACTGAACCCAGAACCATGTGCTTGGTTAGCAAGCTACTTACCACACAGCCATTCCTGTGCCTATATATATATGTATGTATATATATGATGGGTTTCTTTCAGTTTCTGTCTACCAGATCCACTGACAAGGTTTTGAATAACCTGAAGCTGTAGTTGAAGACACTCGCCTAAGGTGCCATGCAGTGGGACTGAACTCCGAACCATGTAGTTAGGAAGCAAGTTTCTTACCACACAGCCACACCAATTCCTATATGTTTGTGTTGGAGTGAAATTAAAATGCCCAGTGTTTGTGGAAGGGGCTTCGATGAGGTGTAACTGTTCAGTGGAAAATGTAGATTAACGTTATAACCAGGAAATGTCAAGAAAAACAACAGTTGCATTATAGTTCTATATTTAAGAGATGAGAAATTATGTACATTATTTACTTTATTAACATTATTTACATTCGACGGATATTTGTCCTCATCTTGTTTGTTGTTAACACAACATTTCGGCTGATATACCCTCCAGCCTTCATCAGGTGTTTTGGGGGAAATTTCAAACCTGGGTTCTCATTCCTAAGGTATTTTTTGATGTTATCATTATCATTATTATTATTATTATTGTTCAGGTCACTGCTTGGAATCGAACTCAGAATTTGGGGGTTAGTATATGCCCAGGGTATATGGCGTAGTGGTTAAGAGTGTGGGCTACTAACCCTAAGATTCCAAGTTCAATTCCAAGCAGTGACCTGAACAACAACAACAATAATAATAATAATAATAACATTGAAAAATACCTTAGGAATGAGAACCCATGTTCGAAATTTCACCAAGACACCTGAAGAAGGCTGGAGGGTATATCAACCGAAACGTTGTGTTAACAACAAACAAGATGAGGACAAATATCCGTCAAATGTAAATAATGTAAATAAAGTAAATAATGAACAGTTGCGTTATCTAAAAATCTAATAGAAGCAATAAGAACATTTGTACTTACTTTTAAGTAGTAGCCTCGTCCACCAGCTGTGACTGTCCCCCTTTCATTATCAACTCCATCGACCATCACAACAAGATCTACATGCGAGTACTTTTTCTTTGTAGTTGTATCCCCAACCAAACGCTCAATACCATTTTCATCCTGGATAACAAAATTAAGTAAACACACAAAAAAAAAAAATTTAAAAACCATAGGAAGACATTAGCAGAACAGGGATACTAAAATAAATCTCAAATTAATTAGTAATTAAGGGAATACCTAACTTTTATTTCTTCAAACAGCCTTTTTTTAAAAACGTCTTGTTTTCATAAGTTTTGAATTAAAATCTTCCACCAAACCTTCAGTCACAATTTATGTTCCTAACACTAGCTGAATGATAACCAAGTTCATTTACTAAATTCTTTGTTATATTTAAAGTAATTGGAAGAAACACAGAGCATCTCAAAATAAATACAGTAATGAAAGGGTTAATAAAAGTTTTAAAAAGCAATTTTTTCTATTCAGTCAAAAAGTTGAATAAGGAAGTACCGGTAACTCTTTTGGGCCTTCATAGACTGGTGGGGATAGGGATAACCAAAACGGATTGATGTGGGTGACAGTAAATATTATATTGTGCTTCAAAATAAGGGCATATAAATTTTCTGAGGTTGTCATTATTTTGTGATAAATCTAAGCATTTCAGGGATTCATATCCAAATTCGAAAATATTCAGGTTTTCAGAAGCCAATAGAGCCCATACTAACAAGGCTGTGTTCAGATCTGATGACCTTGTGCAGAGGAATGATTAAAAAGACAAGGCACAGGTGGAATTTTAAAACGAATAGTTTAGAAATTATCAGCTATATTTACTCTTTTACTTGTTTCAGTCATTTGACTGCGGCCATGCTGGAGCACTACCTTTTAGTCGAACAAATCGATCCCATGACTTATTTTTGTAAGCCTAGTACTTATTCTATCGGTCACTTTTGCCGAACCGCTAAGTTACGGGGACGTAAACACACCACATTGGTTGTCAAGCAATGTTGGAGGGGACAAACATAGACATATATATATATATCATCATCATCATTTAACGTCCGCTTTCCATGCTAGCATGGGTTGGACAATTTTGACTGAGGGCTGGCGAACCAGATGGCTGCACCAGGCTCCAATCTTGATCTGGCAGAGTTTCTACATACATATATACACACACACACACATATATATATATATATATATATTATATATATATATATATAATATATATATATATATGTATGTATGTATACATATATGCGACGGGCTTCTTTCAGTTTCCATCTACCAAGTCCACTCACAAGGCTTTGGTCGGCCTGAGGATATAATAGGAGACACTTGCCCAAGGTGCCGCGCAGTGGGACTGAACCCGGAACCATGTGGTTGGTAGGCAAGCTACTTACCACATAGCCACTCAAAAAAATATATAATCATCATAATATAAAAAGATCAAACTTGGGTGACAAGAAGGATAAGGATCGGGAATAATGTCAAGAAGAACAAGAGACATTTGCTCCAGACATTTGAGAGATATGAACCAACACTTTTTCCCACAGATGCTTATCAATATCAAGACATTGTACATTCATGTAACTCATAATGATATGGAAAAAAATGCTCAGCAATGGTTCAGAATGATTGTTATGGTGATAATTATAACATACCTCATCGTTACTGATGACACATGACTCGTGAAGTAAGTTACCAATCTCTTTCAATGCTTCGTTACGTTGGTTCTCCTGTACCAACATGTCAGCTGTGTTCTGTTTCATCATTTCATCCAGTTTGGTTGCAATTTTCTTTACTTGCTTAACATTAAGTTCCTGAAATCATATAAACATTGCACATACATATATATACACCATGGTAGATCGTTAGCCACTACACACATTTTTTTCTCTCCTTGTTTTTTTTTCTGTGTCCCTTTCTGTAGAAGAGCATAGGCTCGAAACGTAAAAGACTTTTTCTATTCCTGAGCGTTATACTAATACATCTGTTTGTTTTGTACACCACTTGTCTTCGTCTTTTGTTTTTTCGTAAACTCTCCCTGTATATACACCTTATATTCGCAAGTACTTTATGACAGCATCAGCATCATCATACATTTACCATGCTAGCAAACGGTTAGATAGACTGTCATGGTCTATGTCAGTTCTTATTTTGAGTTATGAACCCTTTTGTTACCAACCCGGCTGACATGGAATGTATCTTATACCGGTTGACGCTCGGTATAAGATACACTCCATGTGTATGTCCTTTTGACTTTTGTTTTGTTATTTTCAATTTTCAAATTTGCCTACATATATACAAATAGCATCAACATCATCGTTTAACATCGTTTTCCATGCTAGCATGGGTTGAACAGTTCGATTGGGGTCTGGGAAGCCAGGAGGCTACACCAGGCTCCAGTCTGGTCTGGCAGTGTTTCTACGGCTGGATGCCCTTCCTAACGCCAACCACTACGAACGGTTGGTGCTTTTTATGTACCACCGGCACGGACGCTTGTCTAGGCAGCGCTGGCATCGGCCACGTTCGGATGGTGCTTTTTACGTGCCACCGGCACAGGTATCACAACTACAATATATACAAATATATATATATATATATATATATACAAAGAGTAAATATATGGCACAACGAAGTACCGATATTTACTGGAAATAGCGAACGTAACAATACGACGCTAATGTATAGCTTCACCGCGTATGTACTAGCAAAAATGCGTGTGTGCAACAAACTAGAAAAAATTGTCTTACATCCAGGGAGAACATCTGAAAGATGAAATACCTGGAAAAGGATAATGTGGGACCTGCACAGGTTTCAGATTTTTCAAGATATGTCTGCACCCATAAATTGATCTATCTTCATCAGCCAAACAGATGAAGATAGATCAATTTATGGGTGCAGACATATCTTGAAAAATCTGAAACCTGTGCAGGTCCCACATTATCCTTTTCCAGGTATTTCATCTTTCAGATGTTCTCCCTGGATGTAAGACAATTTTTTCTAGTTTGTTGCACACACGCATTTTTGCTAGTACATACGCGGTGAAGCTATACATTAGCGTCGTATTGTTATGTTCGCTATTTCCAGTAAATATCGGTACTTCGTTGTGCCATATATTTACTCTTTGTATATTTTTCCCTCATGGGCTATTCTTTACTGGAAAGCAATACTATAGTATTGCATTACTAATTTATATATATATATATATATATATATATATACACACACACACATATACATATAGAAACAATGCACTCATTATATGAGCAGTGTTAATATATAGAAATATATACACACATACATATGAAAAACAGAACATAGGTCACCACCATAATTACAACATATACAGAATTTACAATAACATTAGTTGTTAATACATGATTTGTAGTAATGCATCACATCAATATATTAAAAAATCATTTTGTCACACTAGTATACAGGGTAGTCATTTGAATGTGCAACATCAGTAATCACAGCAGTTACATCAATACTCATGCCAGAATCCATAGTATGTAATACCTGTGGACACACCTGTAGCTTATCTGTGCTACTGTTATATAATAGATGCAGCAGCTGCAACAAATGAAACACTAATAGGTGCAACAGTACTAATACTAGCAGAAACAGAGAGACACAAGACAATAGAGTTGCTATGTGGTCAGTTGATCATTTTAGAAATAGCAGCCAAATCTTCCTAAAATCAGACTGTAATATTTTGAAAGGAAACTAGATTAGACATTGCAGTCATAAATATACAAAAAAGTTGAGGTGGTCACAACTGGAATACATTTGATCATGGGCTTGCTTTATCAGGGCCAACCAAGGGTTAAACAAAAGCAACAGTTGCTATGAAAGTATTAGACAGTTAGGACCATTTTACAATCAGTAGTTGCAATCTAAAAATTGTGTTGCATCTAAAAACATTTTGTAGTAGAAAGATTCTGTTGACTCACCCGTAACTTATCTGGATTAAGTTCTTCAATTTCATTGAGTACATTCTCAGGAATGGTGTCATCATCACCAACAGGTTCCTTTTTCTGTAAAGAATACAGCCATTAACATCAGCATATCAATTTGGGGAAGAAAAAAAAAAAGAGAGGGTGACATTTAGATGGGAGGAAGAGGGTATTACTTTATAGATACATCTAGGTCGCAGTAAAGTGTATATTAACCTTGTTGCATTTAGGCTACTAACTAGCTATTGGACCTGGCATTGCTTGTGTTTTCTGTGTTGAAGTTAAGCCTGCCTCAGACCATTGAAATTTTACACATGATTACAGTTCATGTCCATTAGTTGACGCCAGCTCTGGAATAAAGTTAAAACCCTTACTGTCTCCCCTACCAGAGAATTTACCTAAATCTCAAATTTCGTTAAAATCAGATGAAAAATATAAAAGTTACAGCCAAAAATAAATTCCCTATGGGTATTTGCATGCAAAAAGCCTATTGATTTTATAAAACCACTGCTCAGGTGCAATTATCGATTTTTTGTCAACGCCATATACTGACATCAACTCACTGCCATGAGCCTTGCTCATGCATCAATTTTCATCAAAATTAGACAAAAAATGTAAAAGATGCAGGAAAAATACCATCATCATTCTCATCGTCAGGACTATATGAGGATAATCATTCTTTTGTCTTTCCAAGGTGAAGTTGATCAGAGCTAGAATAATTGAATGTGGATCAGCGGTAGATGAGAGCCCTGGAAGGGACAGTGTTACCAGGTGTAATGCTGACTGGACACATGCTAGGATATGATCAACCCCAGCTGGGTCATCTGGGTAAAGGTGCCTGATGCAGGAAGACCTGGAAACACCGAACAATCCCAGGAAACATCACATCACTGATGATGTGTTCAAGGGCATCATCAGGTGATGAATGAAAAAACTAGCTTCTCAAAGGTGCACTTTATATTCTATTATCAATAATTTTCACCGTGGCTTATGTTTATCCTGGACACTTTATCCCATAATAACATGTAGCTTCCATGTCATTTTACCTTCATTCCTTATGCTACCATACATCTGGTATTCAATAAATCACACTATTAAAAAATGAGGAGGCATACACAAAGATGATATATCCTCGTAGATATGGCTTACAGCAATGCAAATGTCTCACACAGTGGTTCTCAACCATTTTTTATCTATGGGCCCCTTTGCTTTCTATTTTATTCTGGTGGAACCTCATAGTAATTTGATGTTTAACCCTTTCGTTACCAAACCGCCCAAAGCCGCCCGAAAAAAATTTTGGTTAATGTGACCAAACCACCCAAAGCCGCCCGTATTTACCTATTCATATTTAAATGAGAATATCAGAGCAAATCTCTTTAGTACATTCGTGAAAACACGTGATTATACTTCGTAAACAGTTAATCTACAGTTTTGTGCAACGATCGACATGTAATTTTAATTTCCTGAATTTTGGGAAATTTTTTTCCACATTTTTTTCAGCATTGATTTTTCTTCAACTTTGAAAATGGATAGGAGTTTCATGTTATCAAGCATTGATTCCGAATTGGAAAATTTGTGAAGCAAATACTGGGTACTGTTGTGGATTTAGTTTTTATACAGGGAAACTAATGTTAGTCAGCATGGCTTAGGGTATGATGTGGTCTGGAAGTTATTGTTTGAAGTGATCAATGCGGAAACAAACTTGCGCAGAATGTAAACAAACACAAAATGGGGGTTCAAATTTCGGAAAATTTGTGAAGCAAATACTGGGTACTGCGTGGATTTAGTTTTTATACAGGGAAAATAATGTTAGTCAGCATGGCCTAGGGAACGATGTGGTCTGGAATTTATCACTTCCATACCATAACCAGGGCCGTATATTATCTTTTGACCGATTTCTTTAGTTTGGTCAAACTTGCGGTGGATTCCAGTATTTCACTTTATTCCACCTTTATGGTACACCTGTTGTGCATTAAATTCAACTGATGATATAGTGATGTGCACAATTCTTCTTTATCAAAATTTTGTTGCATACCCATTTGAATATTAGCTGATGATTCATTTTCTATGGTGATGTTTAAACAAAATTTTAATATTTTTACCTTTTGCTCAATTTACCTGTAATTAAAGTCACTTTGAGACAAAAGTTATGCAATAGAATTGATTAAGAACCCTTTCTTTAATTATGTTCCAAATATCACATTAATATGTTGATAAGTAAAAAAGTTACAGTTATTTAATGAAACAAGCCTAGATTCATGATTATTTCAGAATTTAATTGAAACTCATGAGGGGTGTATTTTGGTCAGAAATATAGTAACGAAAGGGTTAAAAACTAGTTTCACAGATATGTCATTCAAAATCTCTATATTGTTTTTCACATTTTTGTTTGTGTAGGTTTGCAACAGCAGTCTCTGAGAGAATATGTTTCAGTGGATGGAAGCACATTAAACTGTAAAACATTAGAGATAGAAAACTAGCTGTTCCTTGCAACAAATACATATAAAAGCAAAATTAATTCACAGACCCTTAACCCTTTCGTTACCAACCCGGCTGAAACCGGCTCTGGCTCTGTAGTACAAATATCTTGTTTTCTTAAGTTTTGAATTAAAATCTTCCACCAAACCTTAGTCACAATTTATGTTCCTAACACTAGCTTAATGATAACTAAGTTATTTTACTAAATTATTTGTTATATTTAAAGTAATTGAAAGAAACATACAGCATCTCAAAATAAATACAGTAATGAAACGGTTAAAATACTACTGTGGATCTACAATTTATTACTTTGCTTGTACAGATTCTCAGGGGTCATATGGACCCCGAGTTAAGAACCACTGGTCTAACAGAATATAGAATATATCCAACCCATTTCATCAACCTTCAAAGGCAAGAAAAAGTATTTCAAAAAAGGGGAAACACTAACCTTCATTTTTTCACCAACAACCTTGTTGCATTGATTTCTGATTTTATTCAGGTGATCAGCTCTGAACCGTACTGTCAATAGAACGCAGCATAAAATGAGGTAATTGAAATATTTGAAGTTGTATGGTTGGTTGCAGAAAAGAAATTTACAGGCAAAAATCAGTGGAGCATTGAACGAAATGACATGCTAAGGTTAATTTCGCTTCTAATCTTACTGGTTTGGTAAAATAAGTATCTGGCAAATATGGGGGAGATGTTACTGACAATAGTGTTGCCCTCAAAATTCATAAATTTGTGGCCAAGTGTCGACATTAGAAATCATTATCAGAATCTAAGGATGGTGGGGGTAGCAGAAATGGTAGAGAGCCAGACGAAATATTATGGAGTATTTACTCTTGCATTTCTATGTCCTAGGTTCAAATCTTACCCCAGGATCAATAAAATAAGTACCAAGCATATACTGGAGTCTGTTTAATTAACAATATTTTCCACTACAGCTTGTGATCTTACAGTAATGAGATAAATTATCGTTATCATCAAAAACAAACTGATCAATATGTAAAGTAGATGTAAATACTAAATATTAAATTTTCACAGGCAAAAACAAGGCTAATAGTCCATAAATATTTTTTTGAACAATTCATCATGGATATTTAAGGTTAAGTATGTTCATATGCTCAATTTAATTAGATGGCGAGGTGGCAGAAGCATTAGAATGCCGGGTGAAATGCTTAGCAGTATTTTGCCTGTCACTACATTCGGAGTTCAAATTCCGCCGAGGTCGACTTTACCTTGATAGGCATAGGAGTGGTTGTGTGGTAAGTAGCTTGCTTACAAACTGCATGGTTCTGGGTTCAGTCCCACTGCGTGGCATCTTGGGCAAGTGTCTTCTACTATAGCCTCGAGCTGACCAAAGCCTTGTGAGTGGATTTGGTAGACGGAAACTGAAAGAAGCTCGTCGTATGTATGTGTGTGTATATTTTTGTGTGTCTGTGTTTGTCCCTCCAACATTGCTTGACAACCGATGCTGGTGTGTTTACGTCCCCATAACTTAGCAGTTTGGCAAAAGAGACCGATAGAATAAGTACTAGGCTTACAAAGAATAAGTCCTGGGGTCGATTTTCTCGACTAAAGGCAGTGCTCCAGCATGGCCACAGTCAAATGACTGAAACAAATAAAAGAGTAAAAGAGACTACTTCCTTACAAAACTGGTTTTGTGCCTGGTCGAATGAAAGACAAGTTCAATAACTTGAAGATAAGCACTTAAAGCACAATCAGAAAGCTTCCAAACAAATCGCATGACCTGCTACATTAGTGTCATGCCTTCTTTCAATTAAATCCCTTTCAGTCTTAACTACAAAACCTCTTTATTGATATTGCTAAGATGTAAGCTGGGCATTTGTTTTTATTGTACAAGGCTTGTAAATTATGCAGTCAGAGCTAAAGAAAGCTTGCATTCTTTAGTTCGGTAACCTCCTAATATTGAATAAGCATATTATAACACACCAATAATGTGCTTAAAAAGTAGTGAAAAAATATGCCACTTCTCTCTCTTACTTGTTTCAGTCATTTGACTGCGGCCATGCTGGAGCACCGCCTTTAGTCGAGCAAATCGACCCCGGGACTTATTCTTTGTAAGCCCAGTACTTATTCTATCGGTCTATTTTGCCGAACCGCTAAGTGAGGGGGACGTAAACACACCAGCATCGGTTGTCAAGCAATGCTAGGGGGACAAACAAACACACACACACACATATATATATACATATATACGACAGGCTTCTTTCAGTTTCCGTCTACCAAATCCACTCACAAGGCATTGGTCGGCCCGGGGCTATAGCAGAAGACACTTGCTCAAGATGCCACGCAGTGGGACTGAACCCAGAACCATGTGGTTGGTTAGCAAGCTACTTACCACACAGCCACTTCTGATGCATTGCAAGTCACTTCCAAGCACCTTATTGCTGCAGAGCAATCAGGCTGCATGAACAAATTTAACCTGAGCATTTTAACAAGGAAACTAGATATAAACTTGGCAAATGCTAACCGATCAATAACAAAGATCAATAATATAAATGTCCTATCTGTAGATGGTGCTTTTCAGGTCATCCTTCACTCTTGTTTCTTATCCAAATCTCCACTAAAACCTCTTGAGCCTTAAAACAAATATATAACACCGTAAAACCGAACGTGCTGAGTTCAATAAAAAGCTTAGCTGTCACTTTTGAGTGTGACTAGATAGCCTGTACTATGCTTTTACTAACTGTTTAAGATACCTATGGTGTTGTAAGCAGACAGATACCTATTTCTTTGCTACCCACAAGGGGCTAAACACAGAGAGGACAAACAAGGACAGACAAACGGATTAAGTCGATTATATCGACTCCAGTGCGTAACTGGTACTTATTTAATCGACCCTGAAAGGATGAAAGGCAAAGTCGACCTCGGCGGAATTTGAACTCAGAACGTAGCGGCAGACGAAATACCGCTAAGCATTAGTAAGCAGACAGATACCTTCTCAGCCCTCACACCTTTGATGCAAGGGAATATTCAGGATGAAGGAGAGAGGGCTGTACCACCAGTTGGCTGGTCCTCATTTTCAGATGAGTAGACAGGGGCAATGTGAAATGAAGTGCTCTGATCAAGGACACAATGTACCGCCTGATCCAGGAATTGAAACCACAACTTCATGATCATATTCCCAACACCCTAAACCACTAGGCCATGCATCATCACTAAGTGGAATAAATAAAAAATAAAATTTTTTTTTTAAATAAGGACAAAATAGCGACAGAAAATGGAAAACTGATTAATTACTATCTTTCTGGCAGTTTTTACAACCAAACAAATGCCAATCACTGTCACCAATAACCAATTCTGACCATAGAAAAACCCAGATTTTCACTATAAACTGAATTGCGAGACATGTGTGACTGTGAAACATGTTTTAATTTCATTATGTCAGAGATAAATTTTGATAAATCTGGTAAAGTCAATTTCTTGGACACACTTTGACCACGTTCTATTGGTCGTTGTCAGGTGTTCTGGTAGGGGGGGGGGGGTTCAGTACATCGAGATTGTAGGGTGTGTCATGTTCAACACCATGCATGCCCTCCCAAGGTGTTCACAAAAGCCATTGGCACCTGTGCCCACACCCTGAGGAAAGCCGTCTCCAGTTCCACATGAGATGTCAGCCTTGGGACCACCTGGTTCAGCTGTCTCTGGATTCCATCCCACAAGTGTTCAATTGGGTTCAAATATGGGCTAAGAGCCAGCCACAACATGGTTCTGATGTTGTACTGATGCAGGAAGTTCATGATGACCCTGGCCATGTGAGAGGGAGCATTGTCCTGCTGGAAAATGTAGCTATGGTGATGTGCAAAGAAGGGCACAATGTGAGATCTTAGGATCTGGTCAACATAACGCTGTGCTGTGATGCCATTCCCTCTGCCTTTTGGAACACATGGGACCCAATTCTCTGATTCAGGCCTACAGCACCCTAAACCATGATGCTTTGGCTACCCCACGCATCTCTCTCCATGACTCGTGTCTCTGTAGCATCCAACCCTCCTATGCCATCCGGGGTGGAAATGCAGTACCAGATCTCATCAGAGAAGACTATCGACCTCCATTGTTGATGCCGCCAATGTCGGTGCTGTGTAGCCCCCTGTAGTCATGCCTGATGGTGGCAGGCGGTGAGGATAGGCCCTCAAGCAGGATGACGGCAATGCAGGTTGTTGGCGGCCAGTTGATGTTGTACCATGTCTTTGCTGATGGGTCAGTGTCCATTACCAATGGTCTTGTGAGCTGTCACACTGGCTGGTCTGAAGCGATCATGGAAGTATTACAGGTGGATAAAGCAATTTTGCATGGGTGTGGTCACCCTGAGGCACCCTCTGCGGGAATGGTATGCAGGCTGTTGATGTTGTTGTATCACTGTTGCAAGTGATAGATGGTACTGAATGGACATTGTAAGCTTTCGCAACAACCAGAGCATGCTGTCCTGCTTGCAATCAGCTGATAGCTCATTCTCTCTGCACTGCTGACAATCGGGTCATACCTGATGCATCCAAATTATGAATGCCAGGAACGCTGTTCAAGTTGATTTTTATACCCATAACCTCTACGAGATGCACAAGCATTTCGGTTTTCATGACAATAGTTTGTGGCTGCCACCCACAGCATTCAATGCAGCTGCATTTTGGTATCTTGTTTCAGGGAA
Source organism: Octopus sinensis (assembly GCF_006345805.1). Lineage (NCBI taxonomy): Eukaryota > Metazoa > Mollusca > Cephalopoda > Octopoda > Octopodidae > Octopus > Octopus sinensis. The sequence goes on along the minus strand of NC_043014.1, from coordinate 44,766,780 downwards.
AGTTGAAAGGTTACCTGCAATTTGGGTCTCAGCCATAAACCAGCATGTCTTGGAAGATTTACACTTACATCCCCAAAATTTTCAGAATTTACCATATAAAAATGACATTTGAAAACATATTTCTTTTGCGGTTCAATGCATCAGTAGTTCTCAACCATTTTTTACTTACGGACCCCTTTTGATTCCTATTTTACTCAGATGGGCCCTCATAACCATTTGGTGTTGAAAAAATCTTACTACATTTTTATAATCAAATATTATTGGGAATTGTATAAAAAAGAATTGTTAAAATATTTTATGTAATGTAGAATTATAAGCAATTTATTGCAGATAAATTTTAATAACAAAATCTTAGATGGACCCCCAAGGGTCATATGGACCTCAGTTGAGAACCACTGCACTATATGAGAATATCTAGGACCTAACTTGAAAGTCATTCTTGTGTACTTATATACTGGAGGCCCCTGCATACACAACCACAGCATATTTAAATCGACGTTGAGCCTCTAGACCTGTTGGACTGCCTAGGGAAACTGCTCAATGAATGCAGGCCTTAAGATAGCTCTGAAAGAAAATTCATTCCAAATCAGAAGTCTGAAACCCTTTTACTTATTATGAAAGGAATTCTTATATTTTCAGACCATTCCGCTCAGTACATTAACAGAAACATTGACAAATACCTCAAAATCATTCCAGATTTACTTATTCTTGACAGTTACATACAATTCTGAGCTGAGAACTCTGATTCATCATCATCATCGTTTAGCGTCTGCTTTCCATGCTAGCATGGGTTGGACGGTTCAACTGGGGTCTGGGAAGCCAGAAGGCTGCACCAGGCCCAGTCTGATCTGGCAATGTTTCTATGGCTGGATGCCCTTTCTAACACCTAGCACTCCGTGAGTGTAGTGGGTGCTTTTTACATGCCACCAGCACAGGTGCCAGACGAGGCTGGCAAACAGCCACAATCGGATGGTGCTTTTTACATGCCACTGGCACAGGGGCCAGGCGGGGCTGGCAACGGCCTTGATCGGATGGTGCTTTTTACGTGCCACCGGCATGATTCCAAATATTAAAAGGGATGGATTAAATTTGAGACTTGGAAGATTTAAACCAGCCATATCTAACCCAAATAATCTACATGGTGTAGATTATTTGGGTTGGATATGGCATAGGGCTCTACAACACTGTTAAGGTGGCCCTGTCTGAGGTTTTGTGCTTTTTCGAGCAACTGGTGTTTAGTAGCAGATTCTGTGGTTTTTCTTTTCTCTTGTCATTGTAAGAAACTATGCAAACAGGGAGTCATATTGGGTCAAGTTCTCAAAGATTCTTCACACATATAAAATAGCATATCCTTCATTCTGTTATATAGAAAAAAATCTCCAGCTTTCAATCCCTCTCAAGAATCTTTGCCTTGAAGGGAATAGAATTTAGATGCTACTGATCTTTGCATATTTTCAAGAATTGCTGTCTTTTTTTTTTTCATATTGGGAATAACAATACTGAAGTAGAATCATGCTTTTGGTACAATATATTGACTGTGACTTTGTTTCTCAATATAAAGGTTCTAAGCATCCGACTAAATTTTCATCTGGTCTGAAGGATAGTAAGCCTTCGGTGAACCAACAATGAAGTCTTGTACAATAATTCCATTGGCATCTATTCAGTCTTATACAAATATCTTTTATCTGATACTTATAATGGGGGCACCGCCTTGAAGAAATTTTAGGTGAATGAATCAACCCCAGTACTAATTTTTTAAGGCTGGTACTTATTCTATCACTCTCTTTTGCCAAAGCCCTAAATTATACTCTTTTCAGTCATTTGACTGCGGCCATGCTGGAGCACCGCCTTTAATCGAGCAAATCGACCCCGGAACTTATTCTTTGTAAGCCCAGTACTTATTCTATCGGTCTCTTTTGCCGAACCACTATGTGACGGGGACATAAACACACCAGCATCGGTTGTCCAGCAATGCTAGAGGGACAAACACAGACACACACATATATATATATATATATATATATATACGACGGGCTTCTTTCAGTTTCCGTCTACCAAATCCACTCACAAGGTTTTGGTCGGCCCGAGGCTATAGTAGATGACACTTGCCCAAGGTGCCACGCAGTGGGACTGAACTCGGAACCATGTGGTTGGTAAGCAAGCTACTTACCACACAGCCACTTTATGGGGACATAAACACAAGCACTAGTGGGAAACAAACATACACACACACATATATATTTATCTAGTGGGGAAACAAAATTAATGACCAGGGCAATGGATACTGATGTGTAGGAGTCCGTTTTCTGGCGAATTGAAACGGCAAAATTGCCTTGTCTTGTGTTACTCATTTTGCCCCATCCAATTTTGTCTTTTACATGCTCTAAGAGAACGGTGATAAATTTCTGAAATAGTGATCAGATTAAGTTATAATGCTATAAGAAAGGCCATTTGCTTAGCCGATATAGTTTTTTTAAGCTAGTGAATATTTATAGATAAATATACTTTGTTTCAGAGTCAAAAATGCAGGAAAACTCCTCGTTGTGCCCCACCACCCGCCACATATACATATATGTGTGTGTGTGTGTGTGTGTGTACGACAGGCTTGTTTCAGTTTCCGCCGACCAAATCCACTCACAAAGCTTTGGTCAGCCAGTGGTTACAGTAGAAGACAGTCTTTCCGACACTTGCCCAAGATGCTACGCAGTGGGACTGAATCCAGAACCATGTGGTTAGAAGACAAGCTTCTTAACACACAGCCACGCCTGGCAGCTATATGTTAAAGACATTATTATTTCTTAAAAGTCTTTTTTTGATTCACAAATCTATGAGAGTATGGCTGCTATGAAGACCCTATTTCGAAAGTGTATTTTATTTATCGCACTGATTTGATATTTTGAGTGAGAATCTTGTGCACTACTTGAAAAATTTAGGCACAAATAACCGGAGCTACTAAGGAATAAACGAATGAGAGAGAGAGAGAAAGAAGCAACATCTAGAATTTGACACGACAGCTGTTTTGTCAAATATTCACGTATTATCGGGTCTATAGTCATTTGAATGTATCTCGTTAGTCTAGGCTTGTGGTAGAGTTGGACCTTGGTTAACAGAACCCGAAGTTCTTTATTATCTATTTATGTCAAGCCAAGAAAACTCCCAAAAGGATGAAGTTTACCATATTATTATCAACCATGGAGTTATATATTAAAATACAATTCGAAAGATGATGTTAGAACTCCTTAAATTTTACCATTTTTTTAATATTAAAATTTAGTGCAAAGAGAGAAATGTTCATGTGAATGAATAAACATTTTTTTGGCGCATGCATTGAAAATAATATTTATTAAAATTAAGCTGTCGTTCAATTAAATAAAATGCATCTCTTAAATCACTCAGATATACGTTATATTTAGCATTTTTCTTCTTCTTCGTTAGGTTTAGTACGAGAAATGAAAGTATTCCGGGGATAACTTAGCAGGTACAAGAGAATGATGCAATACGGGCGGCGAAATGAAATTAGCAAATGCTTTTTTTTTTTTTTCTTTTTATCAATCAATTTACTTACATTTTCTCCATTGCTTGTCGTTTTCCGACACTTCATCAACTAGGCTTACATCTTTGAATCGCTTTATTTGATTCTGACGAATTTTCTCAGGGTCACCGCCTTTATCGGCACGGAACAGTTCCAAGTCTAGGACCATCGTTGTTACTACAGGTGCTTCTTTCCAAGCAGAATTGTAACAATGCTTCCAACGAAGTGACTGAACAGAGAAAGGGGGAGGCAAGCCGGCCGATGGGGGAACAGTGAGAGTAGATACTATAAACTAAGTCTTAATTGCGCCTGCCTCAATATGTGCTTCCGGTAACAATTACGTTTTCGTGTTGTTGCTAATGAGCTCCAAGGAGCATTTTTCTAAGATCCCTTAATAATATTATAATATAGATTAATGAGTTAGAACATCTGATATATTCCGATCTTCCTGCGCTCCAGGTTCGAATCTGTTAGAGGCCAACTTTACCTTTAAGGCGGTGAGCTGGCAGAAACGTTAGCACGCCGGGCGAAGTACTTAGCGGTATTTCGTCTGCTGCTATGTTCAAATTCCGCCGAGGTCGACTTTACCTTTCATCCTTTCGGGGTCGATAAATTAAGTACCAGTTACGCACTGGAGTCGATATAATCGACTTAATCCGTTTGTTCCCCTCTATGTTTAGCCCCTTGTGGGTAGTAAAGAAATAGGTATTTCGTCTGCCGTTACGTTGTGAGTTCAAATTCCGCCGAGGTCGACTTTGCCTTTCATCCTTTCGGGGTCGATTAAATAAGTACCAGTTACGCGCTGGAGTCGATGTAATCGACTTAATCCGTTTGTCTGTTCTTGTTTGTCCTCTCTGTGTTTAGCCCCTTGTGGGTAGTAAAGAAATAAATATTATAGTATAGAATAATGAGAAACAGTGAGGTAAAATTTCACTTAAACAAGCTAAAAAGCATGCTAGATAATGTGTCATTTCCTTAGTGAAAAGAATGGGATGTTTACTGATGAAATACCTCAGATTATACATTTGGTCTGCTCAATCATTTTTCTGTTGACTAGTTGACAATAATCGGATCTTTTCGGTTTGAACGGCAGTTTTTGAAAATAATTTCCACATAACTAAACACTTTTAAATTTCGTATGCTGGTAGAATGTGTTTATAAAACATCTTTTTCTCTTGGCTTTATTGAGAAAATTCTATGGTTTGTAAGATATTTGTTTGTTTGTTTTACTTCAATTTCTGCAATTTCAACCAATCAATGACGTCTATTGAGGTAAAAAAAAACACATTCTGTGCCGTATGAATATGTCCTTCGTTTAATAAACAGATTGGGTTTATTTACATTTGTGAAGAATAAAAGATACCCTTCCCCCCACCCCTAACCCTAAAACAGATTGAAATGCAATAGATCGATACTAGGGACATAATTATGGGTGACAATTTCATATGACACCACTAGAAAAAACTGCCGTTCAAACCAAAAGGATCCCAATAATCAATTCCTACTGTAGGTACAAGGCCTGAAATGCTAGTCGATTACATCGATCTCATTGATCGACTGGTACTTATTTTACCGACCCCAAAAGGGCGAAAGCAAATTTGAGCTTCGAAAAGTTCGCGTTTTTGTGATATGTCAATGCAGTAAGGCACGGTTCATCATAGTATTGGATTAAAGAGTTCAAATACAGTTAGGGATCAGATTTATCCTATGACAACAAGGACTTGGCAATTATAGGAGTCGATTTTATTTCTATAGCGCATTTTAGATGCAAATGGAATTATATTCTGAAATCTCGTGCCGAGGGGTTAGCGTCAGAGTAATTTAAATATTAGGAAAAAAAAACCAAAAAACATTGTGTTAAACTGCCAGGTTTTTCGTTTCTTTTTCATTCGCAATAAATAACAGATCAATCACTTATTCACTGCACCAGTGATAAAAGAATACTTGTAACTTGGTGAGGAACAAATATCACTAGGGACATAGTCCTCTACCAGAGTCAGTGCAACAAGGCCCTACCTTTGAATTGTAATTTCAACCTGTCTTCAGGCATTCCACTTGAAGATTGTAGTGGTGTCAAACTCGAGGAACCAGGCAAACTCAACTTCAATTTTAAATAAATTAAAAAACAAACTATATTCGTGCATTGGTACTTATCAGTAAGGACCAATGCATGAATCTCGGCCCTTGACTCATTCTTTTACTTTTCCAGATTAATAATAAATTTGTGTGTATATATATGTATATATATGTATGTATATATATGTGTGTGTGTGTGTTTCCCTCGTTAACAACAGGGAAAAAATATATAAACGTGTTGGAAGTAAAGGAATTTGAATAACACCTGCATTTAACTTCATTTATATATATATATATATATATAATAGGCACAGTTGTCACTGTGGTAAGAAACTTGTTTCCCAACCACATGGTTCCGGGTTCTGTCCCACTGCTCGCCATCTTGGGCAAATGTCTTCTACTATAGCCTCGGACTGACCAAAACCTTGTGAGTGAATTTGGTAGACGGAAACTGAAAGAAGCCTATATATATATATATATATATATGTATATATCTATGTGTGTGTCTTTGTGTCCCCCATCACTGTTTGACAACCGCTGTTGGTGTGTTTATGTCCCCATAACCTAGTGGTTCGGTAAAAGAAACTGATAGAATAAGTACTAGGCTTTAAAAAAATAAGTCCTGTGGCTAATTTGTTCAACTAAAACCCTCCAAGGCGGTGTTCTAGCATGGCCCCAGTCAAATGATTGAAACAAAAAATAACAGAATGTATATATATATTCATATTTTGAGTTCTGTTTGTCTGTATCACCAAACTATATACTGCTTTCTCATATATATATATATATATATATATATATATATACATAGAAGTAAATATATGGCACAACGAAGTATTGCATTACTATTTTTATTTATATATATATATATATATATATATATATATATATATATATACATATATTTCTATATTCATTTGTTAATTATTATATGTTAAGATACATACATTAATTTTATTATTATTTTAGACCTGAAGAATGGCTATATTTCTAAATCGAATTAATTTTAATAGTATCGATTTTATCATTATTGATTTAAAGATATAGTCACGAAACACACATAGTCAATTTAATGGTTATTTAGTTTAGTGATATTTTGAATAATATTTATTATAGTATATTTAAATTTTTTCTATATGATATAGATAATGTCTTTCACTATTGAATTACTTAATAGAGGTTATTTCTCTTAATTATATATATATATATATTAGGAACATATATAAACTACTGATCATCATCATCATCATCATTTAATGTCTGTTAAATAATGATGATTGTTAATAGTTCATATAACTTCCTAATATGTGTATGTGTGTGAGAAAACAGGAAGCTATATATATATATATATATATATATATAGGGCAGGGTAAACAAATTGCTTGACAGATAACACATTAGGTGTGGTTTTTGAGATATTAGATACACATTTCTGTCAAGTCCAGTGACAATTTAGCTTTTCTGCTAGTATGGTGTGAGTGTGTATGTATAAAGTGAAGGCACATAACCTAGTGGTCAGAATATTTTAGCTCACAATCATGTCATAGATTCAGTGACAGGACAGGTGTGGGCGGGGCATTGTGTCCTTGAGCAGACACTTCACTTCACATTGCTGCAGTCTACTCACCTGAAAATGATTATTCGGCAGTCATGAGATAATCAAATAGTAAAAAGATGGTGATGTTCAGATTCGAAGTGAGAAGTAATTCAAGGATGTTTGGCAAGTCAGTCAGGAATATGGTTAAGTCGAGGTACTCCCAAGTCACTCTTTGGCCAAATACACTGTTGGTCCAGTTCATACTTCCCTATATAAATTGTTTCCGGTAGCTTATGAAAACATTGAATAATAAAGATAGGTAAGTTCTGGTATACTCTATAGGACTTCACCCTTGTCGTCGTAACCGACGGAGTGCTTCCCATAGGACTTCATTTAAAACTGATAAGAAATCTTTATATATAAAAGTGAAGTTGTGTGTCTGTCTCCTACGATTTAGATTCCTAACTACTCCCACATTTTGCGGTGCAGTTTAACCAAAACCGGGTATCTTATAGTCGTGATTCATATCAAGCCCTTCTGGGTATTAGCGCACGTCTACGATGAGTCTACGATTTTAAAAAAACTTTACCATCATTTTTTCCAATTTTAATGCATTTTTTCGCTATTATATAAGGGAAGTAACTCTCTAAAAATGTCTACGATGATTCAACGATTTAAAAAAAAATTTACCATCATTTTTTTTCCATTTTTAATGCATTTTTTTGCTATTTTTTGGCTATAACTCTCTAAAAATGCTTATATAGTTATTTCCCTTACAAACCCGAGCAACGTCGGGCAATACTGCTAGTGTGTAATATAAGGAAGTTGATGTACATACTGACTTTAGAGTGAGACTGGATGCTGTTTTTACAAACATTAGAAATGATTTAGCAGTATGATTTTCCTTTCAATGTCAGTAATTTTAGCTCTGGACAATTACATTCTGGATGCTTCTTGGTAGTGTTTATGATCACTTCTGGGTGGAAGTAGTTTAGATTAAAAAAGTTAGGAAGAGATGAGTTAGGATAGTACTTGAATCCTATCAACTATGAGTTAGTAGTTGAATACTTATTTCTTTATTACCCACAAGGGGCTAAACATAGAAGGGACAAACAAGGACAGACATAGGTATTAAGTCGATTACATTGACCCCAGTGCGTAACTGGTACTTAAGTTATCGATCCCGAAAGGATGAAAGGCAAAGTCGACCTTGGGGAATACTGTCAACAAAGGAGTACACACAATGCCACACAATTTGCAAGAAACCACTGCTAAATCTCCCTCAAAATTAACCACTACCATCCTCAATAACAAAAGGATACATAGGCGCAGGAGTGGCTGTGTGGTAAGTAGCTTGCTAACCAACCACATGGTTCCGGGTTCAGTCCCACTGCGCGGCATCTTGGGCAAGTGTCTTCTGCTATAGCCCCGGGCCGACCAATGCCTTGTGAGTGGATTTGGTAGACATAAACTGCAAGAAGCCTGTCGTATATATGTATATATATATATGTATGTGTGTGTTTGTGTGTCTGTGTTTGTCCTCCTAGCATTGCTTGACAACCGATGCTGGTGTGTTTACATCCCCGTCACTTAGCGGTTCGGCAAAAGAGACCGATAGAATAAGTACTGGGCTTACAAAGAATAAGTCTCGGGGTCGATTTGCTCGACTAAAGGCGGTGCTCCAGCATGGCTGCAGTCAAATGACTGAAACAAGTAAAAGAGTAAAAGAGTATAGGATAATGTAGTCCCAGTCATATTTCTGATGGGGTGGTCACAATTCGAATGTCTTTCATCATAGTTTTGTTTGATTAGGATTTACTTCTAGTTAAGAAACATCAACAGAAGTCAGACTCTGTGGAGTGCCTAAGCTTGTTCTGAGAGATAGAAAGATAACACCAGTTCCAGAGCTAAATTTCCTGTAAACGTGTGCCTTGTGGAATGTAATTTGACTACGGTAGGTCATTCTGTAGGAAGCTGAAATTGAGAAAATTAAAGGAAAATTAGTTTTAATTGGTAACCTGAATTTGTCTTTATACTTTTAACTTATAGTCATAAAATTTGTCTTTTATGCTTTTAACTTATAGTCATAAAATTTGTCTTTATACTTTTAACTTAAGTCATAAAATTTGTCTTCTTTATACTTTTAACTTAGTCATAAAGTGTTGGTACAATATTTTACCTTTTACTTGGTTTTAATTATTTTATAACTATTTTTCGAGTGAAGACATAAATAGTTTACATTTTTATGCTGTAATATATATTTTACATTCCTTTAGTTTTATGATTATTTACATGTCACACAGAATCATAAATTTGCTTTGCAGTTCATGTGGTGTTACTTCTAAAGCAAGTGATATTTCCATCATATTTATTTCAAATTTCGGCACAAGGCCAGCAATTTGGGGAGAGGGGATAAGTCAATTATAACGACCCTAGTATTCAACTGGTACTTATTTTGGATCTTTTCAGTTTGAACAGCAGTTTTTTCTAGCGGTGTCATATGAAATTGTCACCCATAATTATGAACCTAGTATCGATCTATTGCATTTCAATCTGTTTTAGGGTTAGGGGAGAAGGGTATTTTTTTTCTTCACAAATAAACTGTTTCTTAAACAAGGGACATATTCATACGGCACAGAATGTTTTCACCTCAATAGACGTCGTTGATTGGTTGAAATTTCAGTAATTGAAGAAAAAAACAACAAACATCTTACAAACTATAGAATGTTCTCAATAAAGCCAAGAGAAAAAGATGTTTTATAAACACATTCTACCAGTATACAAAGTTCAAAATTTTTTAGTTACGTGGAAATTATTTAAAAAAAATCTGCCGTTCAAACCGAAAAGATCCCTTATTTTTAGCAACCCCGAAAGGATAAAAAGCAAAGTCGACCTTGACGGAATTTGAATGCTAAGCATTTTGTCCTGTGAGCAGATTACTCTGCCAGCTCACCATCTAAATAAATTGCATCGTATTAAAACTGCACCTTAACAATTTTCCCTTAGCAGTTCGAAATGAGCAATTCTATTACCCAAATAAGATCTCTTAAATAAACAAAGGAATATCTTCTATATAGGCGCACAACCTGCTAAAAATAGCAGCCAGATATTTCCACGAACTACATGATGCTGTCTTAAGTGAACAATGTATTCTTATATGTAAGGAAAAATACGGGATGCTTTTGATAATAGATCTGACTGCTAGAATTGATCCGCAGCTCAACAACAAATAACTCCTTCAAATCCTGTTGCGGTTAACTTTGCCTTTCATTTTAAGGCGACGAGCTGGCAGAAACGTTATCACGCCGGGCGAAATGCGTAGCCGTATTTCGTCTGCCGTTACGTTCTGAGTTCAAATTCCGCCGAGGTCGACTTTGCCTTTCATCCTTTCGGGGTCGATTAAATAAGTACCAGTTACGCCCTGGCGTCAATATAATCGACTTAATACCTATGTCTGCCCTTGTTTGTCCTCTCTGTATTTAGCCCTTTGTGGGCAGTAAAGAAATATATATGTAAGAAAAAATACGGAATGCTTTTGATAACAGATCTGACCGCAGAATTGATCTACGGCTTAACAACGATTTATGGGCTTTGATTTCTCTCATAATATTTATGGATCAAATAATTTTCCCAATACATTTTTTGGTTTTGTTAAGAATGACTGTGATTATATATTTCTTTACAACCCACAAGGGGACAAGGGACTAAACATAGAAGGGAAAAACAAACGGATTAAGTCGATTACATCAACCCCAGTGCGTAATTGGTATTTATTTATCGACCCGAAAGAATGAAAAGCAAAGTCGACCTCGGCGGAATTTGAACTCAGAACGTAACGGCAGACGAAATACGTATTTCTTTATTACCCACAAGGGGCTAAACACAGAGGGGACAAACAAGGACAGACATAGGTATTAAGTCGATTACTTCGACCCCAGTGCGTAACTGGTACTTATTTAATCGACCCCGAAAAGATGAAAGGCAAAATCGACCTCAGCGGAATTCGAACTCAGAACGTAACGGCAGACGAAATGCGGCTACGCATTTCGCCCGGCGTGCTAACGTTTCTGCCAGCTCGCCGCCTTATGACGTGTAATCACTGCAATCTACTGCATCCACTGCAATCTACTTCAATCACTGCTCATAGTCATTGGCCATTCCACTCACGTCAGCTGATGTCAGTGAAAGAGATCAGAGTTATCTCCCTTGAATTCAAGCGCATTCACTCGTCATCTTATCTCGGTAACAGCAAGAAGCACCTTGTCGTGTTATTATAAACTCAGTAAACCACCAACCATGGCTGCTTTGTCGAACGAAGAAATGCTAGCTGCTCTTCACCAGCCCGATCCAGCTACCAAAGTAAGTTATATTCATATCTGCTCATAATATTATTATCCGTTATATGTCTTTCTTTTGTTTATGCCAATTAGGTGACGACGGCGCCTGAAGTCAGGTTGCCCTAACCTATATTGATAAAAGGGGAAAAAAACTAACTAACCAACTGGAAAGCTTTAATGTGCGTGTTCGACCTGCTAGTAATAGCAGTTAAATCTTATTCAGATCATACCCTATCGCAGTGCTTTTCAAACGTTTTGCTGGAGCGGAACCCCAAGGAAACATTCCACTGGCTCGAGGAACCCCTGTGCAATAATTTAATAGTCTTATGCACACATACATATCTGCACAGGAGAATTAAAAATTACTGCCGATTTTAGCAGTTTAGTAACTTCTTGCGGAACCCTGGTTGAAAACCACTGCCCTATCGTCTTAGCTAATGAAAAGACACAAATGATGTAGTGTAGTCCTAGATAAAACCCCTGAAAAAGATGCAGTTTGGTCGCGGATGGAATGTTTTGTCATTCGTTTGTCAAGGATAAAGAACAATAACATGATACTGAAAAAAAAAAAAAGCCGACTAAAGGCTAACACCTGCCAGGTGTAACACAAATGTACAAAGGTGCAGGTCGATTTTTATTATGATGCACCGTGCAGATCCATCCACGCAACAATAGGAGTTTAAACATACTTCGTCCCATTATCTCCCTCATATACTCTGCTTCTACTGGTGCAAGGCTGCTGTAGCATGTACAATTATTAAATCAATTTCAAGTAATTACTATGAACTTTGTCTTCATATAGTACATTTAGAGCATGTGAGCTTGGCAGAATCGGCTTTCCCTTCTCTGAGAGCATTTGAGAAAGGATTTGTACTCAACATTTTATGTTCACTAAACACGTACTGCCGACCATAATGGTAAGCATTTCCCTTAATGGTACTTATTCGCAGCAAGATTGTCTGAATTGATATGCACCGGTGACAAGATACAAACCGTCGATGATCGGACATCATACCGGTCTTGCCAGCTCTGTTTTTAATTGTACTAAAGTTATTTCATAATAGTGCTTTACATGTGTTAATAGTTTCGCACCACTTTAATGCAAAGTAACAAAAAGAGCATTTAATGTAAACGAGGGCGCTTTTGATGCTGAAACTCTATTACAGGGGTTCTCAACCGGGGTCCATTTCAGATTTGTGGGAGTTCACGCAGCAAAAAGTAAATTGTCTACGATAGTATTTTAAGGAGCCCTGAAAAAAATTTTGCTTTAGCTGTATGTATTGTTATGTATTGCAAAATACGGCTAGATTTCTTTCTCAAACATTTTACATTGTTCAACCTACACAAGTTAATGTGAGAAAAACAAAATAGGAATTTCGAAAGAAGATTCTATTAAACTAGTTTTTAAACAGCGAATGGTTATGGGGGTCCATCAGAATAAAATGGTAATCAAAGGGGTCCATAGATTTAAAAAAAACTGGTTGAGAACCCCTGCGTAAATCCTAACTCTTGTTTATAGCAAATAAGACGGTGATCATTGGATCTAGACGCCTAAGATTAAAGATCGCTAAGACTAAGACTGTTTATTTTCAATGAAAATGAGGAACTATACCAGTGCCTTTTGTTACGTACCGAAAATGTCTTGAGATTTGCTTATCGGCTGAATCGTATAGATCCCACTTTAAGCCATTTTTTTCATCTCGTTAGAGGGTATAAAGTTTTTCTTTTGCTTCACAGAAGCGGTATTCGTTTCATTGTTCTCAGTTCAAATCCCGCCGAGATTAACTTTGCTTTTTCATTGTTTTTGAATTGATTGTAAAGTCAGTTTAGTATAGCGGGCGACTTCTTTCTCTTTGTATTGTATGTAAATTCAAAGGCCGAGCCCCGTTACATTGTATCACGCTAATTGGGCCTGAAATCGCATTCAGAATACAATAGTTCTGTGGAATACGCGGCTGCTTTACGTGTTACTTCACAAGTGCGAGTTCAGCTGGTTGTTGCCGTGGCCGACAGAATCCTCCAACCTGTTTTAAAAAATACGATAAGATAGAGACTAATTAGCTGGGTAACTTCTTTTTATTAGTCACTAGCAGTATCGCCCGGCGTGCTCAGGTTTGTAAGGGAATAACTATAAAGCATTTTTAGAGAGTTATAGCTAATAGCTAATGATGGTAGTTTGAGATAGGTGGAGTTGCGTCCCTAGAATGGTTCCTGTTTCTGATTCTACCCATGTCGAATTATTGAAGAACTGAATTTCAAAATTTTCCTTAGTTGTATGACAGGGCTATGTTGTGTAAGTTTCATCAATCGGTTGAAAGCCTGGTAGTTGAGAACTGCCGTTTATATAGAGAAAGATATCTGTTAGAAAGGGAAGAATAACCCATTGATAATTTGAATATTTTTCTTGTTGAATACACAAAACATTTCGCAAATTTATTTTGTTGGGTAAACACGCTTTCTGTATCTTGGAGATAGCTTGTTTAAAGTAAGTTTTGTTTCACCAAAGTTGTAATTCTATGACTTGTAATGATCGTAAGAGGTAATGCATACAATTTTCAGATGCCCGAAGACCAATGGTTCTCAACTGGGATCCATATGGTCTTTGGGGGTTCATATAGAATTTTGTTGTTAAAATTTATGTGCAATAAATAAATCAGTTATAATTCTACAATACACAAAATATTAAAATTTTTTTAATGTAAATCCTAATATTTAATTATAAAAATACAAAAATATTTTTTGTTATATACAGAAAATGGCTATGTAGGTCCAGTATAGTAAAATAAGAATCAAAGGGGTTCATAGCAAAAAATGGTTCAGGACCACTGCCCTAGATTGTGGGACAGGCAATATATATAATCCTAAGATCCCCCTGGACTTTGGGATAGGAATAGCTTTTCTTCAGGTTAAGCAATGTAGTCAATTGCTCGGCCTTATAAAATCTGAAGTAGTCACCCTCTTTTTGTTTGTTGCTTTTTTATTTTTTTAAAGTTTAATGAGTAGCCAGAGGGAGGTGTAAACACTCAAGATTTTTTGCAGGCTCTTACAGACTGGTATGATCTATGTGGTTGATAATTTAAACTTCTATAGGGAAACCTAGACAGACAAAATGTTCCTTTCTCTGAAGTAAACTCAGTCACAGCCACACAATCAGTTATATTTGTCACTAACATATTCACTTCCATTGTTTGAAGGTTTTGCTGTTTAATTGGTTTTTTGTTTTCTCTACCAGATTTTCTGCTGCTTAGTTGTTGCTTATTTAATCTATTAATGGAAATAAAAGACTGTTAATCTATATGACATTCTTCCTTCACTATAATACAGTGGGGTTTGCATTTGATGTAGGCTGAAATCTTTTCATCAAAATCAACTCCTGAATTAAATGTTTAGACTTCTTGATACAGTTTCGTCAATGCTCTCTTTCTCTCCTCTCTCTCTCTAAATGACAGAAACCTTTGGCAATATGCTTTGCTTGAGTAGAAGACCTATCAAACCAACAGAAATCATAGTCATGGCAGATGCCAGTGCCATGCAACTGGCACCCATGCTGGTGACATGTAAAAGCACGCATTACACTCTCAGAGTGGTTGGTGTTAGGAAGGGCATCCAGCTGTAGAAACAATGCCAAATCAGACTGGAGACTTTTGCTGCCCCTCAGCTTAGCAGCCCTGGTCAAACTGTCCAACTCATGCCAGCATGGACAACAGACAAATGATGATGATGTTTAGTTGATATATATATATATGTATATATATATATATATATATATATATATATATAATTACATGGCCGTTGCCAGCCAGGCCTGGCCTCTGTGCTGGTGGCATGTAAAAAGCACCATCCGATCATGGCCATTTGCCGGCCTCGCCTGGCACGTAAAAAGCACCCACTACACTCACGGAGTGGTTGGCGTTAGGAAGGACACCCAGCCGTAGAAACATTGCCAGATCAGACTGGAGCCTGGTGCAGCCTTCTGGCTTCCCAGACCCCAGTTGAACTGTCCAACCCATGCTAGCATGGAAAGCAGACGCTAAACGATGATGATGATGATATATACACTCTGTGCTCTTACCACTAAGAAATGTTCTCAAGAAAAATTACAATTTACTGAACCTTCAGATTTTAATATGCTAGACCACTAGTGTTAAATTGATGTTAATTAAAATTAATATCCAATTTCTCACCCTCATTTCAAAATTAAAATTATATATATATATAATTTCACCATAAGCGATCATAAAATATTATGAGGCCTATAATTCGTAGCAACTTTGAGGATTTTAATTGTGTTGTTCATGATTAGACAAGTTGTGCTAGAAGACCATGTTCTTTGTATTGTTAATGGTGACCTAAGTTGCCATATCTCCATTGGCAAGGTTTTGGAGATGTCTATTTATGGAAGTAGAGCTGACGTGTTAAGAATAGCTGTATTGACTTTGAAAAGAAGGGAGAGAGGTTAATCTTTATATTTTTTTTCTCTAAAGGCTTTTTAGAGGCAAAGAAAATGGAAAATCCACAGAAATGGTAAATGGTTTATGTCACAAAAGAAATCACTTTAAACTTGTTAAAATAATTTGAAGTGGTTTATATGATCAGAAATATAATTTCAATATGTTCATAGTGTCATAGTGAGGGTCTGATCAAAGACTTTGCAATTAAAAAAAAAAAGGAGAAAACTTTTCAAATATAGGCGCAGTAGTGGCAGTGTGGTAAGTAGCTTGTTTACCAACCACATGGTTCTGGGTTCAGTCCCACTGCATAGCACCTTGGGCAAGTGTCTTCTACTATAGCCTCGAGCCGACCAAAGCCGTGTGAGTGGATTTGGTAGACGGAAACTGAAAGAAGCCCGTCGTATACATGTATATATATATATATATGCGTGTGTTTGTGTTTGTCCCCCTAGCATTGCCTGACAACTGATGCTGGTGTGTTTATGTCCCCGTCACTTAGCGGTTCGGCAATAAGACCGATAGAATAAGTACTGGGCTTGCAAAAGAATAAGTCCCGGGGTCGAGTTGCTTGATTAAAGGCGGTGCTCCAGCATGGCCGCAGTCAAATGTCTGAAACAAGTAAAGAGTATATGAATAAAGTGGAAGTATACAAAAATAAACATTATTTTCCATCTTACAGTTAGTTTTGTTTCATTTTGAAAAATAGAAATTTATTTTATGGTTTATTATTGTTTATATTTTAAATTAAACATATACAGGGGCACCAAAATCTTTCAAGTGCTTAGGGCCTCTATAGGTCTTAATCCAGCCTGGATATCAGTAAGGAAGTATTTCTGCAAATGAGTTCAATAAAGGAGATCTTTTTGTTTGTTTGTTTGTTCCAGGTCTGTTGCCAGTCTTTGGTGTCTGGGGTTTTTTTAGAATATTCTGGATGGGCAATAATTTGTGATAATGCTAAAGTGGAGTTTTGAAATAAGTGTGTCACTGTAAATCTGAGAGCACACCATTGAATAGTGAGGAGGTAGTGCCATCCAGTGCACCCCCTTAGCAACGGGCATTGTTTGTTCCTCTTTGAAGACTGTTATCCTTTTATCATTAGTAATTGGTTTTCAACAAAATAGGCGCAGGAGTGGCTGTGTGGTAAGTACCAACCACATGGTTCCGGGTTCAGTCCCACTGCGTGGCATGTTGGGCAAGTGTCTTCTACTATAGCCTCGGGACAATCAAAGCCTTGTGAGTGGATTTGGTAGATTGAAACTGAAAAGAAGCCAGTCGCTTATATGTATATATATATATATATATGTGTGTCTGTGTTTGTCCCCCTAGCACTGCTTGACAACTGATGCTGGTGTGTTTATGTCCCCGTTACTTAGTGGTTCGGCAAAAGAGACCGATAGAATAAGTACTGGGCTTACAAAAGAATAATTCCCGGGGTCGAGTTGCTCGATTAAAGGCGGTGCTCCAGCATGGCCGCAGTCAAAATGACTGAAAGAAGTAAAAGAGTATATATATATGTGTGTGTGTGTGTATATGTAGGTATGTATGTGTGTGTGTATGTTTATTTGTCTGTGATTGTCCCCTCAACATCGCGTGACAACCGATGCTATTGTGTTTACGTCCCTGTAACTTAGCGGTTCGGCAAAAGAGACTGATAGAGTAAGTCCTAGGCTAACAAAGAATAAGTCCTGGGGGTCGATTTGCTCGACTAAAGGCAGTGCTCCAGCATGGCTGCAGTCAAATGACTCTGAAACAGGTATAAAAAAATGTCTTAAAATTAAAATATAATTGGAATATATTACCAGTATAAAAACACACGAACGTCATCATATTCCATTCACTCTGTTTTGCCACTAAGAAACTTATACTGTTACCCAAACATTTATTACAGGACTTTTTCTATCAACAAACTATGTACCGAGTCAAAGACCCAAAGGCATCGCTGACATTCTACTCTAAAGTCTTGGGAATGAGGTAACTTACAATGTATTATTATTTGAATCTTTCATTTTACTTCATTTTTTTTTTTTATTCACCATCATACAGTAGCATAGCTAGAATTTACGTTCCTGGAGTGGGCCTTGAGTTTTCTCTTCCTCCCAACAGAATACAACATAATCACCATAATCATTTGTCTGCTTTCCATGCTAGCATAGATTGGATGGTTTGACTGAGGACTGGCTCCAAATCTGATCTTGCAAGGTTTCTACAGCTTGATGCTCTTCCTCATGCCAACCACTCTGAGAGTGTAGTGGGTGCTTTTTACATGCCACTGGCATATAGGCTAGTCAGGAGTCACTGGCATCGATCATGTTTGGATGGTGTTTTTTGCATGCCACCGGCACGGGAGCCGGTTACGGGGCATTGGGACTGACCACATTTGGATGGTGCTTTTTATGTACCACCAGCATGGGAAGCCAGTCAGGCAGCACTGGCCATGACTATGATTTTGATTGACTCAACAGGTCTTCTCAAGCACAGCATATCACCCGACACTTCAAGGATACTTTTAAATAGGCTGGTTATGCAAGACTAGCATTGGCCATGGCTGTGTTCTCACTTTACTTGCCAGGTCTTCTCAATCACAGCATATCTCCAAAGGTCTCGGTCTCTTGTCATTACCTATGTGAGGCCCAACGTTCAAAGGTCATGCTTCATACCTCATCCCATGTCTTCCTGGAGGACTATGATGAACAAGAGGGGGCTGAGGACTGATCCTGGGTGAACCCCAACTTGTAGCCATTTGCACTAGAGAGGACACTGTTGGAAGTGGTGGCAAGGAGGTTATTCACGTACAGGAGGAAGTGTGTGGTGGACAATACAAAATCCTGAGGCAGACCAGAGTTGAAAGTGCATAGGTCCCTAAAAGCACTACCTAGCCCTTAGATGGTGTTAGCCGCCTATGGGTCAAGTGGTTGTGTTGAACTGGGCTGCACGATGCCCTGCCATCTCTATATATATAAATGGCAAAATGTCTGCTTGCATGTCCTTTATATAAATTCACAATTTTTCAGTTAGATGGCTCGCACTTTCTATGGTCATTCAAAACCGTCCAAGGGTGGTCGTGCACATCTTTACATTTCCCCAGTCACCCCGCAAATCCATTAAAAAATCAATACAAGTGACTTTTTTGTGAATTTTCTATCCAAAACCCAATCAAAATGCCCAAAACTTGATACGCCAATTGAATGCCAGCTAGCTGTATGTGATTGGTCGGAGATTTGGGCAGTACTCGCGTGTATGTGCGCACGCACGCAGTTGTATATGCATGCACTAGCATTATGACCCGACGTTGCCGGGTCATAGTGCTAGTATACAGTAACCATATATACATTCTTCACGGCACTTGTTCTGTCTCTTATGTTGCTTTATATTCAGTTACAATTGGTTGATCTTTCTTTGCAGACTCCTTCATCGGTTTGACTTTCCACCATTAAAGTTCAGCTTATATTTCATGGGTTACGCCAATGAAAATGAGATTCCAAAGGACGAAGCTGAGCGGTTTAAATGGTGCATGACCAGCAAGACAGCCATTGAGTTGACCCAGTAAGTATATTTTCAGTGACCAGTGGTTGTGTGTAACCATGTTATGTCAATGACCAATGAGAACCATGTAATTTTCTCTGACTGATTCAGTGTTGTATAGTTTTCGAGTGACTTAACCTAGCTGTGTATTTGTCTACATGTGGTTGGTAAGCGAGCTACGTACCATACATCCACTCCTATTCTGTAAATATAATTATAAGCTTAAGCTTATAAGCATTCACCATATATTGGCTATAGAAAATAGTTAATATTGAGGCATATAACCCAATATTCAACTATTTTTTATGGCCAATATACAGTGAACACTTATAGGCTTAAGCTTATTATTATATTTATAGAATTTTCACTTGTCGCTGTTTCTTAACAGATGTAGAATGCACCCTATATATATATATATACTTCTGCGTGCCATAATGTGCCCACCCTCCGTCAGAGTATCTTAAAATATCCCAATGGGATATTACATATTGTTTCAATATGTATGTAACTTATCACTCTCACTCATTATTCCTCAAAGTGCAGTTTTCCTCACAATGTATCCTTTGTTGGTCCTGATCTACTTGCATTTTCTTTAGCTTTGTATTGGTCCATCATTTTAACTACTTGCTTGATATGCTTGTATTTCTGTGTTCAACACTCCATTGTGAAATTCTTCAGTGTCTGAGTGAGAAATTTATTTTTTATTTTACAGCAACTGGGGTTCTGAGACTGACGACAGTGTTCAGTACCATAATGGCAACAGTAGCCCACAGGGATTTGGTAAGTCTTGATTGGTTGATTTTGTAAAGTTGTATAAACTAATAGACTACTCACAAAATCGATGTATATAACCTGGAGTGTTGGTAGTTTATATTCCTGGCATTGTGCTGCGTTTATGGCCAACTTGACTGACTTGAACACGAATTTTTGCAGGCGGCCTAGTGCTGTGCATTTATGAGTTACAAACATAAATAAACCTGGTGTCTTCCCTCACAATAGCCAATTTTTTGGTATGTATGTATTCTTTTACTTGTTACAGTCATTTAACTGTAGCCATGCTGGAGCACCACTTTGAAGGGTCTTTTTTAGTTGAATAAATCGACCCCAGGACTTATTCTTTAAGCCTAGTACTTATTCCATAAATCTCTTTTGATGCACTGCTGTGACTTATTTTAGTTTGTTTTTTCCTAATCTTATCTTGTTTTTGTTCTCCTTAGGACATATTGGTGTTTGTGTCCCCGATGTTGACGCTGCCTGTAAAAGGTTTGAAGAGTTAAATGTGCCCTTTAAACTCAAGCTGAATGCTGGTAAGATTCAACCCTTTCATTACCATATTTATTTTGAGATGCTATGAGTTTCTTTCAATTAATTTTAGATATAACAAAGAATTTAGTAAAATAACTTAGTTATCATTAAGCTGGTGTTAGGAACATAAATTGTGACTAAGGTTTGGTGGAAGATTTAAATTCAAAACTTATGAAAACAAGACATTTGTACTACAGAGCCAGAGGTGGTTTCAGCTGGGTTGGTATCGAAAGGGTTAAGTGAATGTAACAGTGTCATTGTCCATTTGGATATACATTTTGTTAATTACTTGTAGACAAGTAATGTATACATACGTTTGCCAGGAATGTGTTTAATATGTAAAATTGAGGTCGTTGCTAGTGCCGCTGGACTGGTTCCTGTGCAGGTGGTACGTAAAAAACACCATTTGAGTGTGGCCGTTGCCAGTGCCGCCTGACTGGCCCCCATGCTGATGGCACGTAAAAGCACCCACAACACTCTCAGAGTGGTTGGCATTAGGAAGGGCATCCAACCATAGAAACTCTGCCAGATCAAGATTGGAGCCTGGTGCAGCCATCTGGTTCACCAGTCCTCAGTCAAATCGTCCAACCCATACTAGCATGGAAAGCGGACGTTAAACGATGATGATGATGTATGTCCAATAGTGATACATGGCTATATTTGGTGGCTGTCTAAGCAATGTGTTTATGGATGGTTAATTGGTTGGGTATGGTGATGAAGAAGGAGCAAGAATTTCTGAAAAATGCATATACACCCATTATCTATTTCTCTGTCTTCGATTACATTGTTTACATTAGACGTATTTGGATATGGAACATCCTAACAAATCATTACTGGCTATAATTTCTATTGAAAAACCTGTAAAGATAACCTTAAAAGTAATCCATTATGTTAACCCTTTAGTGTTCGCATTATTCTGCCAAAATGAATCCTTTTTTTATCCACATTACCTTGAACTAATCAGGCATTATCTTGGAGTTATGAGATTTTGATGAGGTAGCTGTTGATTTTTAAAACGATATTGTAGGGCTGGTGTGAGAGACCAGATCTGGCCAGTTTGAACATAAAACAGGTAGAATACTTTTGGCCAGATACGGCCAGTTTAAATAATAATAATAATAATGATGATAATTGTGTACAGTGCTCAGGTGCACTACAACTCATCTAAAGTGTATATATAATCAGGTGTAGTTTCGGCGGATTTCGGAAAGCATGAGGGCCTTAAAGGATGCAGTGTCATGGCAGTCAACAACTGACGCAGGCAGTTTATTCCATGCTTCAGCAACTCTTAGCGTGAAGAAATGTTTCCGAAAGTCATGGGAGCTGTGCTGTTTTCTGATTTCGTAGGCATGTCTATGTGTGTTAGACACATGGAAATCAAAAAGGTGTTCAGTGTTGTTGTTGTTGGAGAGGTGGTTGATAACTTTGTGGGTGTTTACCAAGTCCGTTGCCAGACGCCGGAGCTTCAGTGAATCCATGCCCAGGGAAACAAGGTGCTCAGAATATGGTAGGTGTCTGATGGAGGGTATGCGTTTGGTTGCACGTCTCTGGATGCTAAAGGGTTAAACACATTGTTATAGAAATTACGCTGTGTAAGATTGAAAAGTTTATTTCCCCCTTCCTCCTGGAAAAAAATGTCATTCTATGAAAAATAAATTAGTTTTAGGGGAATCAGAATATAAAGTAGTTTGTTTACCTTCCCTTTATCCGTTTTATTTCTCCTCTTTCCATTATTTTGTTTCTAAACATTGTCAAATGTTAAACCTCTGTGTTAATGCGAGCTGGCAGAAACGTTAGCACACCGGGCGAAATGCGTAGCCATATTTCGTCTGCCATTACGTTCTGAGTTCAAATTCCGCCGAGGTCGACTTTGCCTTTCATCCTTTCGGGGTCGATAAATTAAGTACCAGTTACACACTGGGGTCGATCTAATCGACTTAATCCGTTTGTCTGTCCTTGTTTGTCCTCTCTGTGTTTAGCCCCTTGTTGGTAGTAAAGAAATAGTTAATGCTTATATCACATTTCTTTTCTATTCCAGGAAAAATCAAAGGGATTGCTTTCATCATGGATCCGGATGGTTACTGGATTGAAATATTTTCTGGTACAAGTGTTACAGCTAATATTAACAAAGAGACCTAAAACATTTTACTAATATGCCAAAAATTAAAGTCTTCCATCAATAATCTTGATATAATATATATTCCTATTTAGCAACTGCCCCCTTTTTGTTCATATTTGACTAAGTTGATTCCTTAATTCAACACCTTGTCAAAATCTGCAAAAATTTTAATTGCTTTGCGTTCTTTCAATTTTCTCCAGCAGAGAGGAAATCTTAGCAGAGAATTCTGTGAATAAATAAAATGACCCCCTTTATTATCATTATAAATTTGATGAAGCCAGTTGATTGGCAAAATTGTTTGTGCATTGGTAAAATTACCCTTGCAATGTTTGTTCTGGGCCTTTACTAAAGTTCACCACCAAATTTCCAACATTGTGACTAAGAAATTATTATTACAAGTTTGATACAATAAACTATGAGTAACAATTACCAATGTAATTGACATCCAAATGTGTTGATACAAACACCTTTTTAAGATCTTTTTTAATTACCCAGAAGAATGGTCTGGACTTTTTCTTTGTACCCATGTCCTTCAAAGATTTATTTTGATTGAAATAAAAGTAAAATAAAAAAAAATTATTGATTAATATGTTTGTCTCCTTTTTAATTATTATTTACTGCAATCCTCCTGTGTGTCCTTGGTGTTTACTTTAATCTACCTAGCTGACAACTGGTTTCACTTGCTTTTATATATATCTTTATATATAAAACTGAAGTTGTGTGTGTGAGAGTCTGTCTCCTCCGATTTAGATTCCTAACTACTCCCACATTTTGCGGTGCAGTTTAACCAAAAGCGGGTATCTTATAGTCATGATTCATATCGAGCCCTTCTGGGTATTAGCGCGCGTCTACAATGAGTCTACGATGATAAAAAAATTTACCATCATTTTTCCGCATTTTCAATGCATTTTTTGCTCGGTTTATATAAGGGAAGTAACACTCTAAAAATGCTTATATAGTTATTTCCCTTACAAACCCGAGCAACGCCGGGCGATACTGCTAGTATATATATATATATATATATATATATATAAATAAAAAAAGGCAAGCAACAGGTTGCTTAGCCACATACCGAGAAATTAGAAATAGCAGTCAAAGACCGCTTATTTCTATTTTCTACAAATATAACTCCATATATAACATATACATGTAATTCACATATGTAAAACAGGATGAAAAACAACGAAAACAAAGTCTTTGGTTAGTTACGGATGTGTTTCTGGGTCAAAATTATAAACAAATTCATTCCCATCTTCAGCGTATATATATATATATATACACACATACACACACAAGAGGGTGCTGAAAAGTTCCTGGCTTTAAGGGTATCATGAAAGGCCTGTTTGGAGGCCCAAACATCGGAGTTCTTTTACAGGGCTTATTAAAACTGAGGGATCACTGCAATAAGTGTGTAAATCTGAGAGGGAAATATGTTGAATAAAATAACTGATCCTCCTGTATTTTATTTAACCCAAAGCCAGGAACTTTTTTGTACCCCATCGTGTGCATATATAAATGTTTGTGTGTGTGTGTGGGGGGGGGGGGAATTAGCTGTAGAGAGAGAACTAAAGAAATGCTGTGTTAAAATGTAGTGTTTATGAAAAGGTACAGAAACTATAGAAATAATCCTTTTTTACTATAGGCACAAGGCTTGAAATTTGGGGGGAGGAGGCCTGTCGATTAGATCGACCCCAGTATGCAACTGGTACTTAATTTATCGACCCCCGAAAGGATAAAAGGCAAAGTCAACCTCAGTGGAAGTTGAACTCGGAATATAAAGACAGACAAAATACCTATTTCTTTACTACCCACAAGGAGCTAAACACAGAGAGGACAGACAAATGGATTATATCGATCCCAGTGCATAACTGGTACTTATTTAATCAACCCCGAAAGGATGAAAAGCAAAGTCGACCTTGGTGGAATTTGAACTCAGAACGTAATGGCAGACGAAATACTGCTAAGCATTTCACCCGGTGCGCCAACGATTCTGCCAGCTCGCGACCTTGGAGACTAGAAATAATGTCAAAGCTTATTACCAAACTCCTAATTAACAAAGATTTACCCTAGGTTTGGGTAGAAGGAAATAGGGGCCTGGTGCAGCCTTCTGGCTTCCCAGACCCCAGTTGAACCGTCCAACCCATGCTAGCATGGAAAGCGGATGCTAAACGATGATGATGATGATGATGATGATGTTTTTGTTTTCTTGTCAAAAATAGAAAAAAAGTAAAATAAAGATTTTAAAAATAATAAATTTGATGCAAATTTGAAAAAAAGTTTATTAAATATTTTTCATAATAATCCAAAAATGAGGTAAATGTTGAAAAAAATTTCTATATTCCCTGAAACGATAAACATTGTTATTTCTAAAACTCCTGGTATCAGTTACAGCTTGACTGGTGTAAAACAGTTTTTAAATTTCAAGTCCACAGGTTCTAATATCACAAGGTAAACAAAGACCATGTGAACTATCAGCATTATTCCTACTAATAATATTCCAACTGTAAATTCTGTTTTGCAGTGAGTGAATAAGTTTTTAATTTAACATATTTTCATCATTCTTATGATGGCTACATATAAATGCTGTGAAGGTATAAAAAGACATTTTACTAGAAATATAAAGATATTTTACTCTGGTTTTGTATGGGTTTTATTAGAATACTAATGGCATATTCTGTATTGCTATTTATACCATTTTAATCATTTTCCACTTGTGTTTGTAAGAGATAAGTTATATCTTTTCTGGATATAAGTTTATCTTAACCAATTATAGGTGTAGGAGTGGCTGTGTGGTAAGTAGCTTGCTTACCAACCACATGGTTCCGGGTTCAGTCCCACTGCGTGGCACCTTGGGCAACTGTCTTCTACTATAGCTTCAGGCCGACCAAAGCCTTGTGAGTGGATTTGGTAGATGGAAACTGAAAGAATCCCATCGCATATATATATATATATATGTACATGTGTGTATATGTTTGTGTCTGTGTTTGTGCCCCCAACATCGCTTGACAACCGATGCTGGTGTGTTTACGTCCCTGTAACTTAGCAGTTCGGCAAAACAGACCAATAGAATAAGTACTAGGCTTAGTAAGAATAAGTCCTGGGGTCGATTTGCTCGACTAAAGGCGGTGCTCCAGCATGGCCACAGTCAAATGACTGAAACAAGTAAAAGAGTAAAGAGTAATTACCTCATCAGAGCATCACTGATCTCTTTCACATATATCATTTCTGTCACTAAACCATTTTGTCTTTGCTATTTACTTTAACCCTTTCACATTTAAACCAGCCATATCCAGCCTCTCACACTTACCCTGTAATATTACTCGAAAATTAAATTATCATGTCATTGAAATCTCACAGCTACAAGGTAATGCATGACTAATTCATATCAATGTGAATAAATTAGCATTACATTTGATGGAGAAATCTGAATGCTAAAGAGTTAATATCTCTAGGTGACAGTTAGTTTCCTTTCTATTTTATATATGAGAGATTGGCAGCAGGATGGTCACCCAATATATTCATACCTCTGGCAAGTCACCTTAGTAGGGCCCAGTTTCCTCCCAAACTAATAAAATGGCTGTTAATTTTATAGTGTTGTCAGATATGCTTAATGCCGGAGGCAAACATTTACAGTTATGAAAATTGGGTCAAATGAGAGTTTGTGTAGTAACTTTTGCAATACAAGCTACTAAGCTCTCAGCCGGTTTGGGAAATTTTTAACTTGCCTTTCTCCAAGACTGTAGCACAGTTTATAAGTGCATTAAAACTCATGTAGCAGAAATAAATTTTCAGTTCAGTCATCTCTCAAAAATATATCCCTTTAAAATATAGTTTTGGAAGAGTATCACAACTGGAACGAAAGATCTGGAGATAGTACCATTCATTAAACCAACAGCCTAAGCACCATAGATCTACTTGATCAGGTTTGACCAAGGAGATAAGCTATTCAAACTTAGCAGGGCTAAAACAGAAGCAGTTTATAATCTGACCATGCTAGCTTAACTAATAATAACTAGTCTCGAAACTATAGGTTTCCTTTGATCAAGCACCAAACCCTGTTTCAGGAAAAGAGAATTTGTGACCCTGAATCTTTTCCTGTGGGCATTAATAGCAACATAAGTGAAACGAAATAGCTTTGAGCAAGGATTGAAACCGCCATGTGGATTTAACTAGACGAAAGCTTACTTTTTGCTCTATGAGTGTTTAAGTTTTAGAGGACTTCTATTATGACCAAGCTATGTTTTTGAGTGATTTTAATGTAAATGAAGTTTGTGTTCTGTGGACCTGAAAATGTAAATCTAATCTCGACAAGCTAGAAAATAGATTGGCTTAGATAGGTCTGAGAAGGTATCCACTAAATGTACTGTAGACACCATGAACATGGCTGGATTTCTGATAAAGAGCTTTTACAAATACTTGGTCCCCCTTTTCCAACAAGATGATAACAGGAGCAGTGCTGGACCCATGGGCATGTTGGGCACCAGAATAGAGTCGGGTCACTTCAATGGTGTTCACTATAAGTGCAGTCTCCACTTTGTCATTGAAACCCGACAAGATTTTCACAAAGAATTGGTAAGTTCCTGATACGGGGCAATTGAAAATTCCAGTTGTGTGGTCATAAGCACTTCCAATGTTTGTAAGAAGTTGGTCAAAAATGACTATTTGATCTGGCTTCAAGTTTGTTAAGTGATGACTAAGTCTGCTACTGAAAGCTATTTCCTCAAATTCTGCGGCCGCTGTTGCTTGGATTGTATTAGGTTGTTCTGAAATTACAGAAAAAAAAGAGAAAAAACAGGTCGTTAATTATTTCAAATTTTGGCACAAAGCCTGCAGGGTTTTATTATTTTTTTTAAGAAGGTTGTTAGTCAATTATATTGATTGTAATACTTAGTAGGTACTTTATGTTATCAACTCTTAAGAATAAAAGGCAAAGTTGACTTCAGCAGAATTTGAACTCAGAACATAAAGAATCAGAAGAAATGCTACTAAGCATTTTTTCTGACACACTAATGATTCTGCTAACTAACTTACATTAATATGTGTAATTAATGAAACAGAAATTAACCACAGATTTTATTGTAGAGCTAACAAACATTGATCACAAGAAGAAACTAAACAACTCTCTTGATGCCAGCCTGCCTCCCATTATTTCATGAGAAACTACTCATTTTAACCCTTTCGTGACCAACCCGGCTGAAACTGGCTCTGGCTCTGAGTACAAATGTCTTGTTTTCATAAGTTTTGAATTAAAATCTTCCACTAACCCTTAGTCACAATTTATGTGTGTGTGTCTTTGTTTGTCCCCAACCACTGCTTGACAACCAGTGTTGGTGTGTTTACATCTCTGTGACTTAGTAGTTCAGCAAAAGACACTGATTGAATAATTACCAGGCTTAAAAAAATAAATAAATAGTGGGGTTGATTCATTTGACTAAAATTGCTTCAAAAAATGCCCCAGCATGGCTGCAGTCTAATGAATGATAAAAAAATAAAAAGATTTCCTTTTGTTTCAGAAAAGGCTTTGTTTATTGAATGATCTCTGCTGACCAAGTCCTGGCACAGATGACATTCTTCTCCAGTGAGATTTTGGTGGAGAGGAATTAATGTCTCATAAATCTAAGCTTTGGTGCCAGCATTACACCTTTGCTTCTCTCATCATTTCCACAATGTTTTCTTTTTGGCATCCCTGACTCTGCTGATGAGAGAAGCCTTGAAACAGCTGCTTAACTTGTTAGAAATAACAGCAAAACTCATCTCAAAATACGCCCTTCTGTCATGTATAATGTCTAGGGGCAAGATGGTGTGAGGGCGGTTGCTATGATACTGAGGTAGATCCAGGCACCCCTGTTAACGGGGACAAAACCTGGATTTAAAACACTGGATGATAATGATGATAATGATCATGGTTGGAATGTCTGATCAAAGGTCAGATTTTTGAAGGTTTGACCTAGGGTTAAACAGCAGCAACATGAAGATGAAAGATATTAATCACTACTGTTCTCTGCCAGAAAAAAATACCCAAGGCGGTGAGCTGGCAGAAACGTTAGCACGCCGGGCGAAATGCTTAGCAGTATTTCGTCTGCCGTTACGTTCTGAGTTCAAATTCCGCCGAGGTCGACTTTGCCTTTCATCCTTTCAGAGTCGATTAAATAAGTACCAGTTACGCACTGGGGTCGATATAATCGACTTAATCTATTTGTCTGTCCTTGTTTGTGTGTAGACCCTTGTGGGTAGTAAAGAAATAGGTATTTCGCCTGTCGTTACGTTCTGAGTTCAAATTCCGCCGAGGTTGACTTTGCCTTTCATCCTTTCGGAGTCGATTAAATAAGTACCAGTTACGCACTGCGGTCGATATAATCGACTTAATCCGTTTGTCTGTCCTTGTTTGTCCCCTCTGTGTGTAGCCCCTCAGGGGCAGTAAAGAATTAAGAAAAAAATACCCACAGGACTACTTTCTCCAGCTCACCCCTATTTAAATTACTTGTTGGCAACAATGTAATCCTCGCCTCCACTGGCTTACAAAGACTATGAGTAACTACATCATATTTATAATCGCAATTGAATAAACATGCCGTCAGTACGCTTACAGTTAGCCAGCAGACACAACAGCTATTATTTATCAGTTATTATAGAAATAGAAAAATCTCCAGCCATGTAGATAGCACAAGTTTATATATTTCACCAGAGAGACAATCAATTCCAGCTTTTCTTAACGTATCCAATATGAAAGATTATCCAGACAATACTCAACTCAGTAAATGTCATGATTCATAGACGATCGTGATTCAAAGTGATATCCAGCTAATTCTTAGATAAAAAAAATTACAACCAAATCTACTTATTACGTAATAGTTTCCTTAGCTGGCATTAAGCTGTAGACAAGCCACTGTCTTCTCTTTTCTCTATAGCGATAGAGAAACAGTCTTTCTTTAGAGATAGCTCAGTACTTTTTCCATTTTTCATTAGATATGTTCGTCTAGAGAATTCAAATCTGGTTGTGGTATCTCAACAAATCACTGTATCAGCCAGACTATTGAATATTGTTTACTATTTCTTTACTACCCACAAGGGGCTAAACACAGAGGGGACAAACGGATTAAGTCGATTATATCGACCCCATTGGGTAACTAGTACTTATTTAATCATTTAATCGACCCCGAAAGGATGAAAGGCAAAGTCGACCTCGGCAGAATTTGAACTCAGAACGTAACCGCAGGCGAAATACTGCTAAGCATTTCGCCCGGCGTGCTAACGATTCTACCAGCTCGCCGCCTATTGAATATTGTTTACAACACTGGTCACAGTGTATTTCCTTTCATTGTAGTAGCTTTTGAATGATTTCCCCCCTGCTAGCTTGGCATGCAGGCCAACATTACCCTTGAATGGGATATCAGCCTTGTGGGTAGTAAAGAAATAGGTCTTTAATTAGTTTGACCGACGCCTAGTGGTATTAGATCGAACTAGATATTTAATTGTTGTGTAAATATATAATTATACAAAAATACCACGTATGGAGTAGAAATTCTCCATGACAAGTAGAAAACTAAAACAATATGAAAGAGAACTCAAGAAATTACAAAAAGGGGTATTAGAATATTTTTTTTAGGTATTTATGTCGATTAGTGTACCTGAGGTAGACGTTTATGCAAATTAGTAAAGACCAGGACTTCTATAACAAAAGTATATTAGACTTCGGCGCATCATCAGTCATGTTTCTGTTCACTAATAACACAATATCTTACTTTTCTTCTAATCCTGACTAAAGATACTTTGCGGTATTTCGTCTGCCGTTACGTTCTGAGTTCAAATTCCGCTGAGGTGGACTTTGCCTTTCATCCTTTCGGGGTCGATAAATTAAGTACCAGTTACGCACTGGGGTCGATGTAATTGACTTAATACCTATGTCTGTCCTTGTTTGTCCCCTCTGTGTTTAGCCCCTTGTGGGTAATAAAGAAATAGGTATTTCGTCTGCCGTTACGTTCTGAGTTCGAATTCCGCCGAGGTCGACTTTGCCTTTCATCCTTTCGGGGTCGATTAATTAAGTACCAGTTACACACTGGGGATCGATATAATCGACTTAATCCGTTTGTCTGTCCTTGTTTGTCCCCTCTGTGTTTAGCCCCTTGTGGGTAGTAAAGAAATAGATACTTTTTTTTTTTGAATTTTGAAAACATGTTTAAAAATAAGAATTGTATTTGGTTTATTAAATATTTTATTTCTACAGAAAACTTTAATCTCTTTAAACACACAGGACCCCACCTTGTAGTGCTCCCTTGTGAGCTCAAAATCCCTCAAAGAGCTTGTGTAACTAACCCATGTTAAACCATTGGCTTGAGATTAGCTTATTCTGTCACTTGTAAAAGAGACATCTATATGCATCGTATTTCTTAGGATGCATCATGCTTAAACCAATGTCATTTGCCGGAGGTATATGTGATATTTAGAAATTCCATTTTAAAACTATTCCCTTTAATATCAAGAAATCAAATGCTAATCCAAAATGTTGCATATTCAGCAGCAATATTCTCTACAATGGAACTAAAAAATAATTTCAAAAATTGAGATCACGAAAAGTCAGTCACACTAAAAACGAATATCTTAGTCAATTATTCAGAAATGTAAATTGTCTTCATGTAACCGTTGGCAGTGATATTTCATTCAGCCTATTGTAATAGCATTTATCCAGTCACGACAAAAGACCTAAAACTACTCGAACCAAACTAGGGAGCTTCTACATGGTTATCCGACCTGCCAGAAACAACAGCCAAATTACATTCCGTGGTCTTAAAAAAAATGACAATTTAGACCAATGGTTTCCAAGCTTTTCCTTACCAAAGGACCCCTTTTTATTTAAATGAGGGGCATTCTTTCGATATAACTCGACAAAATCAAAACGCTTCACTTCGGGTGAAGCAAACGATAGTTCGATTCTGTTTTCTGCTTGGAAATTTGCGGATTTTACATACACAAATGAAACGGGTAGGAACAAATATGCAAGGCTTTCTTTCGTCAAGTTTAAAATGAGACATTGCTGGCATAATTTCGTTATATATCTATACTCCACAACCCACGGAAATACCTGGAGTGAAATGTCTCACCCTTGTTGAGCTACATCGAAGGGATGCCAAACGAGGTTTCCCATGGACCCCAGGATATTAAAAGGTCTCTCAGTTTAACATGTTTACTGAACCTCAGTACTACCTTTGCGGACCACAGGTTGGGAATCACTGATTTGGACTATTAATCGAAGATACTGTATATCCGATTAAAAATAAAATGGGATTGGAATGCCTTTTATCAAGGTTCGGCAATCTTTCGTCTCTAGTAGACCTTTCCGTCGATTTCCGTAAAAATTTTTTTTTTTTTACATATGGGCTTGCGGGAACTTTTGAAGTAATGAGAGCGAAAGAGACTAAGAGAAAGCGATTGTATGACGAGGGAAATTCTTTTGAAGTTACCGTGCATGGGAGCATTGATGTACATGTGTGTGTGTTTGA
>NC_043014.1:44709404-44729404 GCF_006345805.1 Octopus sinensis | reverse complement strand
CCTGAAACCAGCTCTGGCTCTGTAGTACAAATGTTTTGTTTTCAAAAGTTCTGAATTAAAATCTTCCACCAAACCTTAGTCACAATTTATGTTCCTAACAGTAGCTTAATGATAAACATGTTATTTTACTAAATTCTTTGCTATATTTAAAGTAATTGAAAGAAACACAGAGCATCTCAAAATAAATACAGTAATGAAAGGGTTAACAGGTGTTTAGCACATAAATTAACATAAATTATGAAGGAAAGTTTTAATTTAGATAATTTTAAAACAGAAAATTTGTACCATTGAACTTAAGTAGGGGTCTCAAGTGGGTTGGTATCAAAAGGGTTAAATTTATCCTACAATTTTACAAGGGTTAAAAAGACATATATAGATTTGGTTTGTGATGGCTTGAACTGTGACAATTTAGTAGTGACACACAGAATTGCTTTATGCAAACATCATTTCAAGTTCTATATCAATATATTGTGAGAGGAACACATTTTTAGCTGGGTTATATGATGTTTTCTTTCTAGAACGGATTATTTTTAACAGAACAGAGGAAAAAAAAATATTTGGGAGAAGTGATGGGTGGAGGTGCTATATTTGTTTTATTAATCTTTGTTTTGTGTAAAATCTATTTTTAAATGAATATTTGGTGACTGAAAATGACCAACAGAAATATGAAAAAGATGTTATGTATAAAGATATTGGACCCTGCCAATGAGAAGGATCATGAAGAAAGTAAAAATGTCATATTCATCCAGTTCCTGTCAGCTGGGTGGAGGAATGGTTTTGACACATGTATACCCTTCCTTACTAGAAACTAAAGAAATTAATAATTGAACTTCTAGGTAATTGTTCAACTAACACATTGTAGATTCAACTTTCCCTGAATAAGCTCCCAACTATTTTCATATTTAGGAGCTTTGTGTTCAACTCCCTAAATTGCCAGGTACTCCTCATCACCATTATCATTTTCATCATTTTATGTCCATTTTCCCATGCTTGCATGAGTTAGAAGAGTACTCACCAATATATCATTCCAACACTTGTTGTTTACCTTTGTCATCTTCACGAGGTTCAACATCCCAAGATCAGCTTTCACCATTTCTGCCCATGCCTTCCTTGAACTACCTCTTCTGCTGGTCCTTTTCACATAAATCTAGCATTTCTTCACCTATCTGTCACCATTCTTGCTCATTACATATCTATACCAATATACTTGTATGCACACTACATTTAATTCCTCTTATGCCCATTTTTTTTCTTATCTCACTTGTGGCTCGTCATTCATGCAGACTAGTATTACACATCCAGTTGATCATGCTTGCTTCATTCTAACTTTTGCACATCATCCATATTCAGTGTTCATATCTCGCTACCTTGTAGTAACACAGTTCACACATACGCATTGTACAATCTACACTTGCCCAAAGTTAACAAATCATCCACTGGCTTTGCACATTTGATGATGTGTGAGATAAAATATCCCTTACTTAACCTTTTCATTACTGTATTTATTTTGAGATGCTCTATGTTTCTTTCAATTAATTTTAGATATAACAAAGAATTTAGTAAAATAACTTAGTTATCATTCAGCTAGTGTTAGGAACATAAATTGTGACTAAGGTTTGGTGTGGAAGATTTTAATTCAGAACGATTGAAAACAAGACATTTGTACTCAGAGCCAGAGTTTGTTTCAGCCGGGTTGGTAACGAAAGGGTTAATAAACAAATAAGGGTTAGTAACAGCTGGGGCATCTGACTGTAAAGCAATGCCTCAGTAACATATTCATGTAACCCAAGCTAGCATGGAAAAATAGATGTAGAGAGAAAAAAAAAAACTGAATGAACGACTGGCTGTCTAAAGACAGTGTCACATTTACTTACTTTCGAGGGTTTCAGCAGTGACAAGAAACACAAAATTGTAGTCTCTTAACTGCTTAACAAATGTAACCTTTTGACGCAATTCGACAAAAAGAAGTTTGGTAGGTGTACAAAAAGTGGCATTTGGAAAACTGCTGTTGACATTCAGTGACTGGAAATAATGATAAAGAAACAAAGATTATTATTATTATTATTATTATTATTATTATTATTAAGCAATAATAAATCTCTGAACGAGGTATAAACAGTAGCTGCACGACAATGTGAAGTATATTTGCCACTTCAATGTGGCTAACCACTAAGGGTGGATGCTACTGTAGCTTGTAGCCCCAGGAGAACATCTTCTCCAGCTGGCTATTGACACACTTTCTGCGCCCTATCACTTTTTCGAGATCAGTGATTTTCATCACTGGAAAAAGAATATATGTATTTGCACTGGGACCCCTTCACATCGAAGACTGGTGATTGTCGTGCGCTGATGACGGGTAAATACCCATAAACCTGGATCCATGCGTATCACGTCAGGTCGACAATGGGAAGGATGGCTTCCCTTTGCAAATACCGATAGGGCACAGAAAGTGTGTCAATAGCCAGCTAGAGAAGCTGTTCTCCTAGGACTACAAGCTACAGTAGCATCCACCCTGTTCCGGGTTCAGTCCCACTGTGTGGCATCTTGGGCAAGTGTCTTCTGCTATAGCCTCGGGCCGACCAAAGTCTTGTGAGTGGATTTGGTAGACGGAAACTGAAAGAAGCCTGTCGTATATATGTATATATATATGTATATGTATGTGTGTGTGTTTGTGTGTCTGTGTTTGTCCCCCTAGCATTGCTTGACAACCGATGCTGGTGTGTTTACGTCCTCGTAACTTAGTGGTTCGGCAAAAGAGACCAATAGAATAAGTACTAGGCTTACAAAGAATAAGACCTGGGGTCGATTTGCTCGACTAAAGGCGGTGCTCCAGCATGGCCACAGTCAAATGACTGAAACAAGTAAAAGAGTAAAAGAGAAAGACAAGCAAAAGACAAATACTGCTGTTACTATGAATGATGAATGTTGAGAGAGTTTGGGTATTATTGTTCTTGGTGGAATTGTAACGGTATTCAAAAACTTAACTTCTAGTCATTGTGTTGCTGTCACCAATAGTTCATTATGTTGATGTCAGCTCTGTGTTGTTGTCACAGATAGTTCACTGCCATGTGATCTCATGCTCCCTCTATACTTCATCCCAAAACTCCCTGTCTGGTCTGATAGTTGCATGTGTGTCAATTTTATATTGATTCAAGGGCTCAGAATATTCTGAGTGCCTTGTTTCCCTGGGCATGGATTCAATGAAGCTCCGGCGTCTGGCGACGGACTTGGTAAACACCCACAAAGTTATCAACCACCTCACCAACAACAACACTGAACACCTTTTTGATCTCCATGTGTCCAACACATGTGGACATGCCTACAAAGTCAGAAAACAACACAGCTCCCATGACTTTCGGAAACATTTTTTCACGCTCAGAGTTGCTGAAGCATGGAATAAACTGCTTGCATCAGTTGTTGACTGCCATGACACTGCATCCTTTAAGGCCCTCATGCTTTCCGAAATCCGCCGAAACTACACCTGATTATATATACACTTTAGATGAGTTGTAGTGCACCTGAGCACTGTACACAATTATTATTATTATTATTTTTTATATTAGAAGTTGAAATTATCACTGAAGCCTATTCCATGTGAAGTTGTGATTGGTCAGAGTTTGTTGATCACATGGGTAATATTCTTTCCATGCAAAGTCGCGAATCATCAGAAGCTATGGGTAACATTCTAGTGAATCGCGACATTGGTGGTGGCTGAATATTGCTGCTACAATGAACACTACATGTTTATTTGTGTATAATGTGAACTCTAACTAGCCAGTTGGTGTAGAGGAAACCATGGCTGTCTAGATGAATGTGTGGGCTTGTAACTATCTATTTAGTAAAAAAGGGAAAACCCTATTTTTCTACATAGGTGCAGGCATGGCTGCATAGTTAAGAAGCTCACTTAGCAACCACATGGTTTTAGGTTCAGTTCCACTGCATGGTCCCTTAGACAAGTATCTTTTACTCTAACTCAGGATTGATCAATATCTTGTAAGCGAATTTGATAGATGGAAACTGTGTGGAAGCCCATCATATATATGTGTGTGTGTGAGTTTGATGACTGGTGTTGGTTTGTTTAAATCCCCAGTAACTTAGCAGTTCAGCAAGAGAGACTAATAGAATAAATATCACACTTTAAAAATAAATACTGGGGTCGAACTGTTTGACTAAGGCCCTTCAATGTGGTGCCCCCAGCATCATTACACCCCATTAAGGCGGCGAGCTGGCAGAAACGTTAGCACGCCGGGTGAAATGCGTCGCCGTATTTCGTCTGCCATTACGTTCTGAGTTCAAATTCCGCCGAGGTCGACTTTGCCTTTCATCCTTTCGGGGTCGATAAATTAAGTGCCAGTTGTGCACTGGGGTCGATATAATCGGCTTGATCCATTTGTCTGTCCTTGTTTGTCCCCTCCGTATTTAGCCCCTTGTGGGTAGTAAAGAAATAGGTTACACCCCATTGACTGAAATAAGTGGAAGATAAAAAAAGAGATATTAACGGAATATTTACCATCATCGGGATGTTGTCTCCAACCAAAAATGTAAGGCTGACGTCAATGCTGTCTTTTCCAATGTAGAAGTTCAAGAACTGTACACACATCGTTCCTGATGATTCACGCACAAAGGTCAAGAAACAACCACCCCAGGATGCATGATGTTCAGTACTGTCCGGCCAGGTTACTACTCGGTAGAAGCTTTGATTGTCCATTTCAAAGTTCTTGAAGCAGTCATTTCCTTTCATGAGTACCACTGAAAAAAAAAAAGAGCTGTAGACTTTTAGTTTATTAGATCTACCAGTTATAGGCAAGATGGATCTTCAAGGTTTATTTCCAAGCTGGTACTATGAAAAATTTGCATGAAGCCAAAGAGTAAAAAATAAAGCTAAAAAATACTCCATTGCCCTTGATGTGGTGCATCTGAAGTTTTCATTTCTTTTATTGTTAGCATGCTGGACGAAATCCGTAGCAGTATTTCACCCATTGTTTGTTCCTTCTCGAGCCATGCCTGGCTCATAAGGGCCGGTTTCCCGGTTTCCTTGGCGTATAGGTTCCCCACCTGGACGAGACGCCGGTCCATCGCAGGTGAGCTGCAAGATGCAAGAGGAAAGAGTGAGAGAAAGTTGTGGCAAAAGAGTCAGCAGAAGTTTGCCATTACCTTCTGCCGGAGCCGCGTAGAACTTAGGTGTTTCGCTCATAAACACACACATTGCCCGGTCTGAGATTCAAACCCGTGATCCCTCGACCGTGAGCCTGCTCGAGCCATGCCTGGCTCATAAGAGCCGGTTTCCCGGTTTCCTTGGCGTATAGGTTCCCCACCTGGACGAGACGCCGGTCCATCGCAGGTGAGCTGCAAGATGCAAGAGGAAAGAGTGAGAGAAAGTTGTGGTGAAAGAGTCAGCAGAAGTTTCGCCATTACCTTCTGCTGGAGATGCTTGGAGCTTAGGTGTTTCGCTCATAAACACACACATCGCCCGGTCTGAGATTCAAACCCGTGATCCCTCGACTGTGAGTCCGCTGCTCTACCCACTAGGCCATGTGCCTCCACTACGGTATTTCACCCGTTGCTATATTCTGAGTTTAAAAATCCACTGGGGTTGACTTTGTCTTTCGTCCTTTTGGTGTCAATAAATTTATTACCTGTGAAACACTGGTGTTGATGTAATCAACTAGTTCCTTCCCACAAAATTTCAGGCCTTGTGCCTTTAGTAGAAAGGAGTATTATTTCTTATAACTCTACCATAGTTAATCCCACCCTTCACTATCAATTTTTTATGCTGTTACTGAAACACCAAGAGGTCATGTAAAACTGATCTTGGTAAGGAAAGGTAATCTTCATAGACTGCATATGAAGCAATGTAGTGAAAACCAAAAGGAAGCTTTGATGTTGAACAATCTCCTCTCACCAAGGACAACCTTGTGGCTGGAATATGGAACATCAGGATCGTGTTTGAAAATGAAAAAATGGCCCGGATTGCTGCTGATATGAAGCTCTGCAAGCTCAGAGTTCTAGGCCTTTGTGATGATTCAAGGTGGCTGAAGTCAAGACTATTTCTTTTATTGTAAATAAATAACAAAAGCTAATGCAAAAAAAAAAATATATGGGAAATCATTGGATTACTATTAAGTTTCTTCAGCTTGAAGATTTTACTGTCATGGAAACACGTCATGATTATGAGTGTCTTGTTTCCGTTCTATAGAATGCAGACATAAAATGATGATGATGATAATGGCAATGGTGGTGGTGGTGGTGGTGGTGGTGGTGGTTGTGGTGTGTGTGTGTGTGTGTGTGTGTATTATTAGTTCATAAACTATTTGTACAGATACAATCTTTTGCTCATTTTAACACTAACACTTGGTCCTTGGGTGCCTTTGGTTGAATTCACTCGCTCACAAGTTAGCCTTGGCTAGGTCTCTAATCTGAGTAAAAGAATACACAACACATCATGCTCCAGTAGCTAGAGAAAGGGTAAGAGAGAGAGAGAGAGAGAGGAGAGAGAGAGAGAAAGAGAGAGAGAGAGAGAGAGAGAGATGATGTGTGTTGGAAGTGAGTGCAGGAAGCTTGGTCCCAATGGCCTGCAACACAGCAAACTCTGCTAAAGTGATCTGAGGGTCAGGAGGTAGTGTTAAACTGGGTTGCATGATGTGTCTCCCACTCAAGAAAAAATAAACAACTGCGTATTGTG
Organism: Octopus sinensis; assembly: GCF_006345805.1. Taxonomy (NCBI): domain Eukaryota; kingdom Metazoa; phylum Mollusca; class Cephalopoda; order Octopoda; family Octopodidae; genus Octopus; species Octopus sinensis. The sequence continues at coordinate 44,722,722 of NC_043014.1, read as the reverse complement.
TTATTAATGTAAAAAGAACTGACCATCATCTGTTGGTATGACTTTGAATTCCACGTCAGGAGAGAGACTGCCTTTTAGGATTGGGTACTCGAACCGAACACTGAGGGTGTTTGTGTTGGTGCAGAATATCTGTGGTCCCTCTTTGTTGGTTAAGTGCTGAAAATAAGGGACAGGCAAGAAATGACTTTGTATTAATTTGTAGCTGAGACAGAAGATATAGAAATGAAAGGGGAGATGGAGTGGATCTTTTGTAACGTGTTAGGTTGCTCTTTTACTTGTTTCTGTCATTTGACTGTGGCCATGCTGAAGCACTGCCTTTATCGAGCAAATCGACCCCAGGACTTTGTAAGCCTAATACTTATTTTATCGTTCCCTTTTGCCAAATCGCTAAGTTACGGGGATGTAAACACACTAGCATCAGTTATCAAGCAATGTTGGGGAGACAAAGACAAACACAGAAACATACACACACACACAAACATATATATACATATATATACATACATATATATACATGTATACGACATATATACGACGGGCTTCTTTCAGTTTCCGTCTACCAAATCCACTCACAAGGCTTTGGTCAGCCCGAGGCTATAGTAGAAGACACTTGCCCAAGATGCTATTCAGTGGGACTGAACCCGGAACCATGTGGTTGGTACGCAAGCTAATTACCACACAGCCTCTCTTATACCTAAACCTTATTGTGTTTAGTTGTGTAACTTATTTGCAGGTACAGGCATGGCTGTGTGGTTAAGAAGCTTGCTTTGCAACCAAGTGGCTTTGGGTTCAGTCTCATTGTGCAGCACTTTTGGAAAGTGGACTTGGTGGTTGGTTTAATCACAATTGTGAAAGCATCCTTCACAGATTTGCCGAAGTCGTGGATCGTCTTCAGAATTCCAGCCACACGGAGCTGGTCTAGTTGTGTCTGGCTCAGCCGGCAGCTGGGGCGAAGAGAGAGAATAGTGGTCAAGCCTAGCAGCTGTTGATGACTGCGTGTGCACATAAGGGGCTTCTGGCAGGCCTTCCGTGGATGAAAATCCCAAAATGGCATCTGAAACCAGGCATCACTACATTTTCATGACAGTAAAATCTTCAAGCTGAAGAAACTTAATAGTAGTCCAATGCTTTCCCATATATATATATGTTGCATTAGTTTTTGTAATTGGAAACTGAAAGAAGCTCATGTGTGTATGTACGGCTGTCTTGACATCATCGTTGTAAACAAGCACCACCATCGTACAAGTGCTGTTGTTCATTTCTGGTCTTTCATGAAAAACCTAACCATGGGTAAATATTATCTTACTTGTAAACAGGTAAAGGTTGATGACAAGTGGGGCATCCCGTTATAGAAAATCTGCCCCTATAAACTGCGTCTGACTCATACAAGCATTGTAAAGTGGACATTAAATGATATTGATAATGATGTTATATCTCAGAAATCTGCACAAGGCAACTGACCATGAGATTCCTCTTACTAACCATGTCTAAGAAAGCTACTGTGACTACTTTTTGTCTTTCTAGAATATAAAAAGAAACAATGCTAGAAAGGGAAAAAAATCATGTAAAAACTAAATGCAAAATGTATCTACTGCTCAGGTGATATAATTAAATGTTACAGAGTTGTAGTGAAAATATAGATGATAGGGTAAAAGTGAAAGTAGCAGATGGAATTCAGTGGATTATTATTACCTCTGTTTCTGACAAAGTGGTTCTCTCTGTGTGCAAAAAGGCAGGCTGTATAAAGTGTGTTTAGGAAGCATGAGGCTGTTTAGTGAGACAGGCATTGGATGAAGATATTTTTTGTGGAAGCTGGAGAAAAATGAAATGATTATTTATGAACCTTTGTCAGATGTGTATTATCATCATGATTGAAAAGCAGAGTTTAAGATCAAGGCAAAAACAAGAAAAAGAAATGGTGAAACAGATTTCAAGAAGTTTGGTCTCTCAGATGAGATGACACATGATCACAAAGATGGTGATGTCCTACAATGCAAATCAGTAACATAGCTTGAGTGTTGGCCATCCAGGGCAGCCCTTGGGTGTCCCCACCCCATCTGTCCGTGGAGGCACATGGCCTAGTGGTTAGAGCAGCGGACTTATGATTGAGGGATCATGGGTTCGAATCTCAGACCGGGCAATGTGTGTGTTTATGAGTGAAACACCTAAGCTCCATGCGGCTCTGGCTGAAGGTAATGGAGAACTTCTGCTGACTCTTTCGCCACAACTTTCTCTCACTCTTTCCTCCTGCATCTTGCAGCTCACCTGCAATGGACTGGCGTCCCATCCTGGTGGGGAACCTATACACCAAGGAAACTGGGAAACTGGTCATATGAACCAGGCGTGGCTTGAGAAGGAACAAACAAAAACCTCATCTGTTTCCTGTGCAGCAGTCCCAAAAATGCTCTTTGCTTCTATAAAAGCATCACCCAGCGTGGACTGCTCCTTCATCTCACCCAACAGCTATGCTATTGGTGCAAACCTAATAGAACCTATACTAGCAGAGGAAGTGCTAAAAAAATGCTGATGGTGAAAATAATTGAGGGAAATAGAAATTCTTACCCGAATGATATGTTGGTAGAGTTCAGGATATTCCATATTTTCACCTTCGAAAACATAGATGTCCATGTCTTCTGTGAGATGGATTTTGGTAATATTAAGGCAAAACTTCCTCCTGGGCCCTCCGAGTGCCAGAAACGTGAGAACACAGTAGAGGCTGCCAAGATCCTGTTCATGAATACCAAAGTTGACCGATACTTCATAGGTACAGTTTGGTGGCACCAAAAAGTAGTCTCCGCATTGACCTGCATATGCTATTGAGTCTGTGATGAAAGTGATATAAGTCATTCAAATGAGAAAAGGATGTATTGTCATTCATCATATGTGGTTATATTAGCAGATTACATATAAGGTTGTGTGTATGGCTGTTCAATACACGTTATGCAGTTTACACATGCTGACATACATCATATTTTTTCTCTCATTATCCATGCACAGATTTACACACACACATGCACGCACACACAGACACACACACAGACACACACGCACGCACGCACACACAGACACACACACAGACACACACACACACACACACACAAATGCACACACAGACACACACACACACAGACACACACACACAGAGACACGCACACACACACACAGACACACACACACACACACACAACACACAGACACACACACATACACACACACACACTCACACACGCCAACACACAAAGAAACATTTATTTCTTTAAAATAGGTTTAAGACTAATTTTTGTAAAGGGGAAGGCTGGTAGCTAACTGGGTCAATCCAAAGGTATTAAATCAAATTAAACTAATCCTCTCATAAAAGGTGGGAAATTGGCAGCAAAGTCATTACTGTGTTGGATAAAATGCCTTCTGATATTTTTTTTTTCCCGCTTTCTGCTCTCTGAGTTCAAATCTTACCAAGGTTAACTTTGATGTTCAACTTTTCTCGCTTGATAAAAGATGTCTAAGGATAACCAAATGCATACCCTCCATCAGACACCTACCATATTCTGAGCGCCTTGTTTCCCTGGGCATGGATTCACTGAAGCTCCGGCGTCTGGCGACGGACTTGGTAAACACCCACAAAGTTATCAACCACCTCACCAACAACAACACTGAACACCTTTTTGATCTCCATGTGTCCAACACACGTGGACATGCCTACGAAGTCAGAAAACAACACAGCTCCCATGACTTTCGGAAACATTTTTTCACGCTCAGAGTTGCTGAAGCATGGAATAAACTGCCTGCGTCAGTTGTTGACTGCCATGACACTGCATCCTTTAAGGCCCTCATGCTTTCCGAAATCCGCCGAAACTACACCTGATTATATATACACTTTAGATGAGTTGTAGTGCACCTGAGCACTGTACACAATTATTATTATTATTATTATTATTATTATAACTACCTGCATCCTTTTATTGAACTTTGGAACAGTGTTGTAGTGTTTCTGGATGGTAAGCAGCTTGGAGAAGAAATTCCAGCTGTCAAATGTGACATAGTTTACCTTTCAGGTATATTTGAGAAACTAAATTTGCTGAACAAACAGTTACAAGGGAAAAAATATAATCAATTTTAGCTTAGCTTAGCCCTCCAGATGTAAAGTACCTTCCTAACACATTTTTCCACAATATTTACATAAAAAAGAAAAAAATGATGACTGTGCGTGCGCAGAAGGGGCTTCCGGCAGGCCTTCCGTAAGGCTCTAATCCCTGCACATGCATGGATGAAAATCCCAAAATGGCATCTGGAACCAGGCGTCACTACATTTTCATGACAGTAAAATCTTCAAGCTGAAGAAACTTAATAGTAGTCCAATGCTTTCCCATATATATATATATATATATATATATATATATATATACATATATATATATATATACATATATATATATATATATATACATATATATATATATATATATATATATATATATTGCTGTGGAATTAATGGAGGGGTGTCAAGTTTATCTTAGCTGCATCATTTTGTCTTTCATATATTAACATATCAAAATATTTAATTTATTCTGTTGTGTCTGGGGAGAGTAATTTTCTTTTGCCCTTTTTTTATATCAATGCATCTCTGCTTGTATTAAGTGGAATGGCTTTCAGAAATTTTGTATGTTTGCAAGGTATCTTTGTTTACCATTAAATAATTCCTGCCTTTCATTGAAAAAGTATGTGTAGTGTGTATTGTTCGCGATGCATTAGGGTAAACATAGTGGAGGCGCAATGGCCCAGTGGTTAGGGCAGCGGACTCGCGGTCATAGGATCGCAGTTTCGATTCCCAGACCGGGCGTTGTGAGTGTTTATTGAGCGAAAACACCTAAAAGCTCCACGAGGCTCCGGCAGGGGATGGTGGTGATCCCTGCTGTACTCTTTCACCACAACTTTCTCTCACTCTTACTTCCTGTTTCTGTTGTACCTGTATTTCAAGGGGCCGGCCTTGTCACTCTCTGTGTCATGCTGAATATCCCCGAGAACTACGTTAAGGGTGCACGTGTCTGTGGAGTGCTCAGCCACTTACACGTTAATTTCATGATCAGGCTGTTCCGTTGATTCGGATCAACCGGAACCCTCGTCGTTATAACCGACAGAGTGCTTCCATAGGGTAAACATAGTAATGAACTTTGCCTGTCGTAAGGTTTGAATTTGTGACCATGGGGTCAGTAGTCAAGCTTCGTAACTATCCGATCAGTGATTCCCAGAGTTGGTGAAGCGGCGAGAGAATTAAGTTTTACATATATAAGTAATTAATTATTGAGCATCATGTTAGAATTGATTAAAAGTTCATTTGTTTGAATGGAGCTGTGTGTGTGTGTATGTGTGTGTGTGTATGTGTGTGTGTGTATGTGTGTGTGTGTATGTGTGTGTGTGTAATTGTGTATGCATATATATATGTGTATATGTGTGTGTATATATATGCATAGATATATGTATATATGTGCATGTATGTGTATGTATGTGCGTGTATGCGCAACTCTGTTGTCTCCCGAGACAAAAAGGATGCCAACCAACCAACCACCATGTCTATATAAATATATATACACACACACACCACACACACACACACACACCACACACACACACACATATATATGCATATATTTATGCATATATATACACACACATGCATATACACATGCATATGCACACACAAACACACACACACACACACATCCGTACATACATGCACACATGCTGTGGTTTTCATCCAAGAAAAACCCTTTATAAATGTATTGTATTAAAACACAAGTTGTCATAGATCCAGGTGAAATGAAATCGCCTCAGAAGTAACTGTGAGAGTGACAGATATTATATTTCACCACTGTTGTGGCTTACCAGTGTCACATACTCATGTCATGGTGTATATACTATGTGAAGGCATGTGACCTAGTGGTTAGGGTGTTTCACTCATGATTGCTAGATTGTGGGTTCAATTCCCAGGATCGAATCCACAATCTAGCAATCATGGGTTTGATTCCCAGACCGGACAGTGCATTGTGTTCTTGAGCAAAACACTTCATTTCATGTTGCACCAGTCCCCCTTTTGGTCAGTAGGGAATGTTGGCCTGCTCATCTAACCAGCGGGGTGGCATCTTTCGAAGGCAAAAATGATACAAAGTGCATTGTGACCAACGATGTGTAACAACATCTGATAGTTTGGTCAGTCACATGGTATAAGATGGTTTGCAAAGGCTTGGCATAAGCTGAAAAATTTGAATCATGCAATAGAAGCAAGTCTTTAGTAAAAAAAAATTTCTGTCAATTCAATATATTTAATGGATGTGTGTAGGTTCTCATGTTCCAAGCATAGATTGGCATATTTCGGTCATATTATGTAGAGAAAATCCCTGGAGAAGGACATCATGCTCGGAATGGTCAGTGGAAAGAGAGGAAGAGGCCGACCAAGAACCTGCTGGCTTGACACCATCAAGAGTGATACCAGAATGGACATAGCCAATCTGAAAGAAGGATAGAACTGACTGGAGGACACTGATCCAACAAGTGACCGAGAGTCGACTTCAACTGAGTGGATAGAGAGAGAGTTGAAATGACAGAAGCTGTGGTTTTCATCTGGAAAAAAACCCTTTTATAGACATATTGTGTTAAAAACCATAATATACTTCATACGACATAATGGGAAGCTGACTTTTACTTTTTTTTAGTTATATCATATCTCTATATCTATTATCAAATATGCAAAAATACTTACAGTTCTGTATGTACGGTGTTTGTGCCACATACTTGCTTTGTGATAATTTGGATATATCATAGGCTGCATCCAAAGATGTTGTACTGTTGTTGATAGCTACAGTAAAAGAAGAAATAATTCGTATCTATATAATAATAATATAATAATAATAATAATAATAATAATTGTGTACAGTGCTCAGGTGCACTACAACTCATCTAAAGTGTATATATAATCAGGTGTAGTTTCGACGGATTTCGGGAAGCATGAGGGCCTTAAAGGATGCAGTGTCATGGCAGTCAACAACTGATGCAGGCAGTTTATTCCACGCTTCAGCAACCCTGAGTGTGAAAAAATGTTTCCGAAAGTCATGGGAGCTGTGTTGTTTTCTGACTTTGTAGGCATGTCCACGTGTGTTAGACACATGGAGATCAAAAAGGTGTTCAGTGTTGTTGTTGGTGAGGTGGTTGATAACTTTGTGGGTGTTTACCAAGTCCGTCGCTAGACGCCGGAGCTTCAGTGAATCCATGCCCAGGGAAACAAGGCGCTCAGAATATGGTGGGTGTCTGTTAATATGGTAGGTCTCTGTTAATTGTAGTTAAAGAAGTGATATTTAAAGATGTTTTTAGAACGAGTCACTAAGTGAAAGGAACATGCTATAATCTCCATCCATTTGATTAGTTATTCATGTAAATCAACATCTTACTGTAAAACACTTGTCTATTATCGTTAATCTACCTATGTCTTTTAGTACATAACTATGTCTTCCTTTGACATACATATGCCTTATTGTACTTATTGTATTTGCATACTCTTTACTCTTTTACTCTTTCACTTGTTTCAGTCAGTTGACTGTGGCCATGTTGGAGCACCGCCTTTAGTCGAGCAAATCGACCCCAGGACTTATTCTTTGTAAGCCTAGTACTTATTCTATCAGTCTCTTTTGCCAAACCACGGGGATTGTTATATTATATTTCTGTTTGTTCTCAAATATACAAAGATAAAGTTCTGTTCAAATGAATGATTCTGTCACATATTTGCTGTGTAATGCTTTGGATACGTCAGAAATTGTATTCATAGATGTGTTGCTGTTGGATAAACCATTTGTTTAAACTATCAATACCTAACTTCATTGATATACTATCTTTCATCATTATCAACGTCACCATTATCATCATCATTATTATTTTAGTATCCACTTTTCCATGCTCACATGGGTTGGACGGAATTTGCTGAGGTGGATTTTTTACAGATGGATGCCCTTCCTGTTGCCGACCCTTGCCTGTTTCCAGGTAAGGTAACATTTCTCCATCATTAGACATCTTTCCATAGGAGATTGGAAACTTAGGACACCACTTGCATGATGGTGACACTTGTTTACAATTCTCATATGAAGTTAAGACAAGAAAATAGTAATACAGACACACACACGACAGGTTTTTTTCAGTTTCCATCTACCAGATCCAATCACAAAGCTTTGGTTCACCCTGAGCTATAGTGGAAGACACTTGCCCAGGGTGTGATGCTGTAGAATTCATGGGAAAGATGTCAAGTTTATCTTAGCTGCATCATTTTGTCTTTCATATATTAACATATCAAAATATTTAATTTATTCACTTTATGAAAATGGCATCATTGGTTAAAGGTCTCAACGAACCAATCATCAGCTCATTCACTTTCTGATGGTAAGAGTGATGAGAGGAGAGTTTGTGCAACGCAGGCAAAATAAATACTACACAGTATTTTTGTCTGAACGTATTGGTTTATTGGTTTTCTTGCTGATGTGTACATTTCTGGCTAATATACATTAACAAGAGAAAGGCAGCAAGCTGGCAGAACTGTTATGATGCTGGAAGAAATCTTCAGCAGCATATTGTCCTGTTTACATTGAGTTCAAGTTCTGTTGAGGCTGACTTTGCCTTTCATCCTTTTAGGATCAATAAAATAAGTACCATGAAATTCCTGTGAAATTGTCTCATTGTTACTACAAAATCTATGGATATATAATGAAATTATTGTATACAGTGCTCAGGTGCACCACAACTTGTTAAAAGTGCATATAAAGCATATGCAATAATCTACAAATGTCTGGAAAGTGAACAGTGTATGAGTCAGATACATGCTTGCATGTGTATGGAGGGGCCCCTTCTCCCAAAATTGTTGGCCTTGTGCCAAAACTTGAAACTAATATACATTAGGAAGGGATACACATGCAGACATATACAATGGGCTTCTATCAAATTTCTCTATTAAGGCATTGGCTAGGCTGAGGCTATGGTCAAAAGCGCACACTCAAAGTATCATACAGTGGGACTGAATTGAAAACCACAGGGTTTTATAGCAAGCTACTTAAACACACATCCATCATGCCATTAAGATTTTTGAAGTATTATTAATGCTATGAGGCTTAAGGTGGTGGGCTGGTAACATCAACCCTTTCGTTACCATATTTCTGTTGAGATGCTCTGTGTTTCTTTCAATTAATCTTAAATAAAACGAAGAATTTAGCAAAATAACTTAGTTATCATTCAGCTAGTGTTAGGAACATAAATTGTGACTAAGGTTTGGTGGAAGATTTTAATTCAAAACTTATGAAAACAAGACATTTGTACTACAGAACCAGAGGTGGTTTCAGCCGGGTTGGTATTGAAAGGGTTAAGAACTGTTTCTCTATTATATATTTAATCCATTCGTTACTGTATTTATTTGGAGAAGCTCTCTGTTTCTTTCAATTACTTTAAATATAACAAAGAATTTAGTAAAATAACTTAGTTATCATTGAGCTAGTGTTATAATAAATAATGAAATTATTGTACACAGTTCTCAGGTGCACCACAACTTGTCAGAAGTGTGTATAAAGCATATGCAGTAATGTACAAATGTCTGGAAAGTGAACAGTGTATGAGTCAGATACATGCTTGCGTGTGTATGGAGGGAAGAAAATCAGGTGTAGTGTAGGCAAATCTCAGGAAGCATGGAAGCTTTGAAGGATGTAGTGCTCCGACAACTAACAACTGATGCTGGCAGTTTGTTCCATGCTTCAGCAACTCTTAGAGAGAAAAAATGTTTCTGAAAGTCATGGGAGCTGTGCTGTTTTCTGACTTTGTAAACATGTCCACGGGTGTTAGACAGATGGAGTTTGAAAAGGAACATAAATTGTGACTAAGGTTTGGTGGAAGATTTTAATTCAAAACTTATGAAAACAAGACATTTGTACTCAGAGCCAGAGCCGGTTTCAGCCGGGTTGGTAATGAAAGGGCTAAAATGTTGAATGAAGTTTTTCTTCTAGTTTTTTACATTCTGTGTTCAAATATCACTGAGGTTAACTTTACCTTTCATCCCTTCATGTAAATGGCTATTGTTCACCCTCTAAAATTGCTGGCATTTTGCCAACATTTATAACAATTTATGCTACAGGGTTAAACTAATATTTTAATGCAGTTCAACATAAACAGAAAAAGAGCAATGAAGATGGATCAAATAATGACTTCATTTTACTTATTTTTATGTTTTGATGCCATATTTTGTTTATTTATTTCTTTAAACTTTTTGATACCAACACAAATGAGACTGCTTCTGGTTCCATGATAGAAATGTTCTGTTTTAAACTGATTTAAATGGAAGAACCGTCCATCAAAAATTCATGTTAATTTGTGTTCCAAACATCAGCTTAACAATAAAAAAAAGAATTCAGTTCTATATTTAAGAGATGAGGAATTATGTACATTATTTATATTATTAAATTATTTACATTCGATGGATATTTGTCCTCATCTTGTTTGTTGTTAACACACCATTTCAGCTGGTATACCCTCCAGCCTTCTTCAGGTGTCTTGGGGAAATTTTGAACCTGGGTTCTCATTCCTAAGGTATTCTTTGATGTTATTATTATTATTATTATCATTATAATTATCATTATTATTATTATTATCATTCAGGTCACTGCTTGGAATCGAATTCGGAATCTTGGGGTCAGTAGCCCTTGCTCTTAACCACTATGTCATATGCCATGGTTAAGAGCATAGTGGTTAAGAACTCGGGCTACAAACCCCAAGATTCCAAGTTTGATTCCAAGCAGTGACCTGAACAACAACAACAACAACAACAACAACAATAATAATAATAATAATAATAATAACAACATCGAAGAATACCTTAGGACACCTGAAGAAGGCTGGAGGGTATATCAGCCGAAATGTTGTGTTAATAACAGACAAGATGAGGACAAATATCCGTCAAATGTAAATAATGTAAATAATGTAAAAAAAAAAATTATTTTACTGTATTTTTTTGTTATGTTCCAAATTTGTTGAATCAAAGTCAGTATATTCCTTTGGAAATTTGGTAACGAAAGAGTTAAATCTGAATTATTCTTATAGCAACTTCCACTGTATCAGTTTTTGTTAAACTACGACATCTTAGTCTCATAAGATCTGTTTCACAATTCATCTCATAAATACAGAAATATAATGATTTATCAAAGCCTTTACTATTACCTGTTGTCTCTCTGATAGCTGTTTTGGTGCCACAAATCGCAATAGGGTGCAACAGAACAAAAAAGGACACTATTTTCCATGTGCAGCTCTTCAGCAATTTAGTCATCTTTTTTTAAAAAAACAGCATAAAATTTCTGAACTTCTGAAAAAAGATAATTTATTCAGTAAATGGAATAATAGATTGACATTTGTTAAAGATGGAATTAACAAGAAGTAGAAGCTCATTCAAAAGAAATGTGTTTCAATAGTTTACCATGAAATTCCTGTGAAATTGTCTCATTGTTACTGCAAAATCTATGAATATATAATGAATTACTGTATACAGTGCTCAGGTGCACCACAACTTGTCAAAAGTGCGCATAACGCATATGCAGTAATGTACAAATGTCTGGAAAGTGAACAGTGTATGAATCAGATACATGCTTGCGTGTGCATGGAGGGGAGAAAATCAGGTGTAGTGTTGGCGAATATCAGGAAGCATGGAAGTTTTGAAGGATGCAGTGCTCCGACAACTAACAACAGATACTGGTGGTTTGTTCCATGCTTCAGCAGCTCTTAGCGTGAAAAAATGTTTCCAAAAGTCATGGGAGCTGTGCTGTTTTCTGACTTTGTAAACATGTCCACGGGTGTTAGACAGGTGGAGTTTGAAAAGGTGCTCAGAGTTATTGTTTGAAAGATGGTTAATAATTTTATGGGTGTCTGCCAAGTCAGCTGCCAGACGTTGGAGTTTCAATAGCGTTTTGAAGTACAGTTTTTATGAAATAACAAAAACAGATTTTGCAAAAATTTTGGTTATTTTATAAGATATTTATAATATTAATACTGTGTGGTAAGTAGCTTGCTTACCAACCACATGGTTCCGGGTTCAGTCCCACTGCGTGGTACCTTGGACTAGTGTCTTCTACTATAGCCTCAGGCTGACCAAATCCTTGTGAGTGGATTTGGTTGACGGAAACTGAAAGAAGCCTGTCGTATATATATGTGTATATATATATGTATGTGTGTGTGTATGTTTGTGTGTCTGTGTTTATCCCCCCAACATCGCTTGACAACCGATGCTGGTGTGTTTACATCCCCGTAACTTAGTGGTTTGGCAAAAGAGACCGATAGAATAAGTACTAAGCTTACAAAGAATAAGTCCTGGGGTTGATTTGCTCGACTAAAGGCGGTGCTCCAGCATGGCAACAGTCAAATGATTGAAACAAGTAAAAGAGTAAAGAGTAACAAAAACATTTAGATATATCAAAATGTAAATTTAATTGCCTAGGGATGCCATCTGCATGCAAAACAATAGTTTGATTTGATGTTAACATATTTAATGTTAACATTAACAAAAAACTAATTAGCATTAAAAAAAATCTAAATAGAAATGCTAATGTGGTGGAGTAAATGTAACACTGACTCAATTATCATCATCATTGTTTAATGTCCTCCTTCCATGCTGGCATGCTCACCCGAAATTGCTGGGCTTGTACCAAAATTTGAAATCAGTATCAATATTCAAATATTAATATATTCAAATATTCATGCGAAGACCCGACAAATAACGTGAGTTCATGGCTGTTTCCTGTACCAGCTTCACATAGCAGCCCCAGCCCATCCAAAGTACCTTAGATCGCAGGATGGCCTACTGTGCTTACCTTGGATAGTAGGGTGATCTGCTGTGCTTGAGGAGACCTATTGAGTCAAGTACATCAACATCAAAACAAAAATCAAATGGAAATTGTAGTTGTGATACCTGTGCCGGTGGCACGTAAAAAGCACCACTCAAATGTGGCCGATACCGGCGTCGCCTTGACTGGCTTCCGTGCCGGTGGCACGTAAAAAGCACCAACCAATCGTGGCCGTTGCCAGCCTCCCCTGGCACCTGTGCCGGTTGCACATAAAAAGTACCCACTACACTCATGGAGTGGTTGGCGTTAGGAAGGGCATCCAGCCTCCTGGCTTTCCGGACCCTGATTGAACCGTCCAACCCATGCTAGCATGGAAAACGACCGTTAAACGATGATGATGATGATGATGATGATGATGAATACTAAAATATTAATTGAAAAAAGAAAAGCATCAATAAAACTATACAACAACCAAC
>NC_043014.1:44671904-44704404 GCF_006345805.1 Octopus sinensis | reverse complement strand
TATTAGATAAAGATATCTATTACTTATGGATGAGAATGTTTCATTTGTGAGTAGTACCTGTGGTAAACTTATCCGCATCAGAGGACGGCTCCTGGGAATACGTAAACCGCCGTGTTCACCATGTCTAAACTGGCTTGCAGCATATAAGTGATTTGAGGATAATCCTTTTTTAAACTGCTTGTTTATCTCAGTAGGTTTCAGACAACAGCTTCTCTCATCCGCATGTTATTAAAAACCTGCGGATTATGTATTTTACTTACGCTTATCTATCTTGATATGTGTTTTTAAATTTACCCTCTCACACACACACACACACACACGCTCACGCACACACACATTGTCTGAATTTGTGGGATAAAAAATTATTGTTATATAGGCGCAGGAGTGGCTGTGTGGTAAGTAGCTTGCTTACCAACCACATGGTTCCGGGTTCAGTCCCACTGCATGGCACCTTGGGCAAGTGTCTTCTGCTATAGCCCTGGGCCGACCAAAGCCTTGTGAGTGGATTTGGTAGACGGAAACTGAAAGAAGCCCATCGTATATATATATGTGTGTGTGTGTGTGTGTGTGTGTATGTGCGTGTTTGTGTGTCTGTGTTTGTCCCCCCCCCCCCAACATCGCTTGACAACCGATGCTGGTGTGTTTACGTCCCCGTCACCTAGTGGTTCGGCAAAAAGAGACCGATAGAATAAGTACTAGGCTTGCAAAGAATAAGTCCTGGGTCGATTTGCTTGACTAAAGGTGGTGCTCCAGCATGGCCACAGTCACATGACTGAAACAAGTAAAAGAGTAAAAGAGTATATATTGATAACAATGCAGTGTGAGGGAGGTATTTGAGGACATGTCTGGAAATTTAATAAAACAACTTTAATCTATTTCGTTTTGGGATTTGGTTTGCAAGATTCTTTTTATGAGTTCGTGTGTTGAAGCATATTCTGTTGTGGCTGGGGAGAGTCATTTTCTTTTTGTGCCTTATAATGTAACACACTCGCCGGTAAAACTTTAATCTAGCAAAAACCAAATGCATTTTAATAAAAAAATTGTGTAATTTTTTAGTAGTAGTAGTAGTAGTATTGGTAGTAGTGGTGGTGGTGGTGGTGGTGGTGGTGGTGATAGTGGTGGTGGTGGTGGATGTGGTGATGGTAGTGGTGGTGGTGGTAGTGATAGTGGTGGTGGTGTTGGTGTTGGTGGTGTTGGTGGTGTTGGTGGTGGTGGTAGTGGTGGTGGTGGTAGTGGTGGTGGTGGTAGTGTTGGTGATAGTGGTGGTGGTGGTGGTGGATGTGGTGATGGTAGTGGTGGTAGTGATAGAGGTGGTGGTGGTGTTGGTGTTGGTGGTGTTGGTGGTGTTGGTGGTGGTGGTAGTGGTGGTGGTGGTAGTGGTGGTGGTGGTGGTGGTGGTGAATGTGGTGATGATGATGATGATGATGATGATGATGATGATGATGATGATGATGATGATATACCAAACTCCTGGATAATAAGAACAATGGAAATGTAGGGAGTAGCAGAGAATGTGAGAAGCCATATATGGAATAGCATGAAATGCTATGTTACAAAGCCTGAACTAGTTAAAACTAAAATTCCTTACTTTATGTGGTATCACTGCAGTCATCAAGCTAAAAGATGTCCTATATCCTACAATAACTGAAGAGTTAAAGTATGCTTTTGGGGGAAAAAACTAAACTTAAAATCTGGTATCAAAGAGAAAAGGTTAGAATTTTTGTATCTAAAGCAAAAAATAGTGAGAAGTTGCTTATGATTTCCTGCTAAGGCTCAATACACATTCTTCATATGTAATTTCTCTGAAATCAAGGATCAGTTTAAGCATTGTAATTGTATAGTCAAAGCGAGCATTTGTTCACTCTGGCTGTACCATTACAATGCTTTTAGATTAGTTGCACAGCCAAGCTCTAATTTCCACGTAACTAAACACTTTTAAACTTCGTATATTGGTAGAATGTGTTTATAAAACATCTTTTTATCTTGGCTTTATTGAGAAAATTCTATAGTTTGTAAGATATTTGTTGTTGTTTTTCTTCAATTTCTGCAATTTCAACCAATCACTGACGTCTATTGAGGTAAAAAAAAAACATTCTGTGCCGTATGAATATATCCCTCGTTTAAGAAACAGATTGGGTTTATTTACATTTGTTAAGAAAAAAAAATACCCTTCCCCCCACTCCTAACCCTAAAACAGATTGAAATGCAATAGATCGATACTAGGGTCATAATTATGGGTGACAATTTCATATGACACCGCTAGAAAAAACTGCCGTTCAAACCGAAAAGATCCGAAATGTGATAAGTAGAAGGGTGAAGCTGGTGTATGGAATGCAAATCAGAAGACTTTGGCCAGTTTGGGTCCATAGTAGAAGACCATGTGTTTAGGAAGTAAACTTCTTAACCATACAGTAACGCCTGCGTCTCTCTCTCTCTCTGTAAAGTTTTAAAAAAGATAAGCAGAACAAGATGCAAATGTTCATAAATATAAATTTTAAAGAAACACACAACTAGGTGCATGCTCTAAGATTGAAAAGTGATTTCTCTTCTACATAAAATAACCAGTCTAATAATAATAATAATAATAAAACATTGTGTACAGTGCTCAGGTGCACCACAACTCAATCTAAAGTGTATGTATAGTAAATAGGGTAATGTACAAGCGTCAGGAAAAGGAACAGTGCATGAGTCATGACATACACATATGTGTATGAGTATGGAAGGGGGAGAAAATCAGGTGTAGTTTCGGCGGATTTCGGAAAGCATGAGGGCCTTAAAGGATGCAGTGTCATGGCAGTCAACAACTGACGCAAGCAGTTTATTCCATGCTTCAGCAACTCTTAGCGTGAAAAAATGTTTCCGAAAGTCATGGGAGCTGTGCTGTTTTCTGACTTCGTAGGCATGTCCACGTGTGTTGGACACATGGAGATCTATTTCACTTTTATTTTTAGACAAATTTGTGGCCTTGATATTTATGTCCATCACAAGCCTCTAAGATTAAGTACAATTGCTAGCGAACCTGCATATATTCTTTACCTTTAGATGAATGTTTCGTGGTTTTATTCTTAATCAGCTTCGTTATTAGTAATAACAGTTACTTCCCTTAGACTCAAAATTTTTAGCTGTCCGTTGTTATTTCCCTTCAATTTCAGTTTCTTTTTATTAAGAAGGTAGGCGAGGGGCCACAAGAAACTTATTTATATACTACTGACGTTGTGAATTAAATTATTTGATTTAACACTTTATTGTCTAGATATATAACGATACTAATTTTAGATGTAATTTCAGCAACTGTCCAAGACATACCCTTGCATTGCCCGCATGCGTTGCTGCAAATGTCCTCTATCAGTAATCTTTTCTTAAAAGTGACGAAGATTGTAAAACAAACTATAGTGAAAGTAGAAGTAGATGGTGGAATAGATCGCAAATATAATATTGGCTGTTGGTCGTTTGCAAGAGAAATACACCATCAGTAGAGTGCAACTGTAAGAGTCTATCTCCACACCGTCTTCCTTCCTTCCTCAACAGTGTAACAGTTTGACATTGTGATTTCTGCAATGTGGTGCATAAATTGTCAAGTAAATGAGAGGCATCTTTGCCTCCACTGATTCAATTGCAAAGTGTTGAGTAAAGTTATTCGATTGCAGACCTCTTTTCAGTCTTTTTATTATTACTGGGCCACACATAGTCCCCAGATGGTAACATTGATTTCAAGGCCTTCCCAGATGAGTGACTGGTTATTCATAGACATTTATAGATTGTAAATTTATTCTGTCCAGTTACGTATCAGTATAGTGGTCATTTGCAAACTCCAGAGGTGACACTTTCATTTCTCCTTAGCCCTCACGTCACACAGTTGTTAATGTTTATTTCAGTTGGGTCACGCCCTTCCAATTGCTATAGATTCATAATGCATCTTATGGCTATGGCTGTGGCTGTCACCTTGATGGTGAGGAATCCTACATTGGGGGTGGTAACGACTACGGTAGGGTAGCTGACTGCTTATTGTGATCATTCGTCTTTTGGTTTCCTGTAGCTTTGCTCTCTTTTACAAACCCAGTGAACATATATTTCCTATTTCAAAGAAATTCAAGCAATAGATATAAAACCCAAGTTAAAAAGATTCTCAACAATTCAACTTCTCTGGTCGACATTAAGATGCCCACCCCCAACAGGGGCCTTAACTCTCACATTTTAGAGCTCCATGACCTCCATTTTTCAGGAGCAAAATATTTTTAACAGGTTCGATAAGACTGGAATTTTGGAATAAACCTTCTTCCATGAAAAGTTAGCTTAAACTGTGCTCTAAATGGTGTAGTCAAATCCTATTTTATGGACTCAACCATGTTCTAAAATAAGTTGAAAGGTAGGCTACTATAAATTGGCTCAAACTTTCTGGACAACCCAACGTATATATATATATATATATATATATATATATATATATATATATATATATATATATTATATATATATTATATATATATATATATATACATATATACGAGTGGGAGCGGGGCTGAAAAGTTCTTGGCTTTGGGTAAAAGGAAATATAGGTGGATCAGTTACTTAAGATTTTATTCAGCATATTCCATTTTCAGACTCTCATGCTTATTGCAGTGGCCCTTCAATTTTTCTAATCCCTGTAAAAGAACTCAGAAGGTTGGGACGCCAACCACACTTTTCATGATACCCTTAAAGTCAGGAACTTTTCAGTACCTCTTGTGTATATATGTTCTTTTATTCTTTTACTTGTTTCAGTCATTTGACTGCGGCCATGCTTTTAGTCGAACAAATCAACCCCAGGACTTATTCTTTGTAAGTCATTCCATCGGTCTTCTTGCCGAACTGCTAATGTACGGAAAACTTAAACACACCAACATCAGTTTGTTAATCGATGGCGGGGGACAAACACAGATAGACAAACATACAATGTAATTATTCATTTTCATTCCAGGTGCCATTATATTAAACATTTGCAAAGAGTAACCATGCCATGCACAAAAAATCCAGCAGAACTGTCAGATTTTCAAAGAGGTCGTATTGTTGGGCAATCTGAGGCTGGTTTTTGCCAGCGAAAAACTGCCAAAAATCTTCAAATTCCTTTTGCTACTGTAAATAGAATTATAGTGCAATTCAAAAGCCAAGGAAAAAATCAACAGATTCTCGTCCCAGCTGACCTGGGCCCTTGGAAAGGAAGCTTCGCTGTTTGAAGAGAATTGTGGAAAAAAACCCCGTTAAAAGGCTTCTGATATTGCAAAACAGCTAGAAGTTAGTCCAAGAACGTGTGCTACATATCTGCATAAGCTTGGATATTATGGAAGAGCTGCTAGAAGAAAACCTCTCCTTCAACCAATTAATATCATGAAAAGAAAGAAATGAAGAGATGCCAGAAAAATCCAGTTCATTTTAGGATAGAGTGATTTTCTCAGATGAACCCAGATTTGCATTATTTTCAGACAGTAGATGTGTTGGGTCTGGAGGCTTCCCAGTCAAGAATTTGATTTGAAACAACTCCAACCAACTGTGAAACATGGCGGTATCTCAGTAATGTTAGGGGAAGCTGTCACCAGCAATGGTTGTTCTGAGCTGATGGAATGTGTTGGAACTCTGAAAAATACATTGAAATACTTAAGCAAGGACTACTTCCGATGTATTCACATAATGACATAATGAAAAATGAGTTTTTATTCATGGAAGATGGGGCTCCATGCCATACAGCGAAAAGGAATCAAGAATGGCTGACTGAAAATCAGATGAAAAAGCTTCCTTGGCCCAGCCAATCTCTTGACATGAACCCAATTGAAAATCTTTGGAGTATATGAGATAGAGCTATACGAAAAACTCTACCTAAAGCTAAAGATGAATTCTTTTGATTGTTGCATGAAAAGTGGACAGAAACCCCCTCTGGCTACCTGACATGTCATGTAATGTTATGGGTTGGTCTGCCCCTCTGGCTAATCTGACATGTCATGTAATGTTATGGGTTTTCTGCCCCTCTGGCTAATCTGACATGTCATGTAATGTTATGGGTTGGTCTACCCCTCTGGCTAATCTGATATGTCATGTAATGCTATGGGTTTGTCTGCCCCTCTGGCTAATCTGGCATGTCATGGAATGTTATGGGTTGGTCTGCCCCTCTGGCTAATCTGACATGTCATGTAATGTTATGGGTTGATGTCAGATTAGCCAGAGGGGCAGACAAACCCATAACATTACATGACATGTCAGATTAGCCAGAGGGGTAGACAAAATATTATGAGCAGAAGAGAACTAGTGCCTTCAACATTATATGGCTGCTTATGGCCATATCATGTTGAATATATAGGTATGTAATATATATGTATGTATGTATATCATCATCGTTTAACGTCCACTTTCCATGCTGGTATGGGTTGGACAGTTTGACTGAGTACTAGCAAGCCAGGAGGCTGCCCCAGGCTCCTGTCTGATATGGTAAGGTTTCTACAGCTGGATGCCCTTCCTAATGCCAACAACTCTGAGAGTGTTGTAAGTGCTTTTTACGTGTCACTGCCATGGGGGCCAGTCAGGCGGCACTGGCAATGGCCACGCTCAACTGATGCTTTTTAAGTGCTACCGGAACAGGAGCCAGTCAGGCAGCAATGGCATCGGCCACACTCAACTGATGCTTTTTAAGTGCCACTGGCACGGGTGCCTGTCAGGCAGCACTGGTAATGGTCACACTCAACTGGTGCTTTTTAAGTGTGACTGGCATGGGTGCCAGTCTGGCAGCACTGGCATCGAGGCGGCAGATATATTGCAAGCCAAGAAAACCAATGCCTGGATTGAACAGCACACAAGTGTTAATAACATCATGGGAACCATCAAAGACAACAAATACAAATGGGTTAGGTACATTGCATGACTGAAAGACAACAGATGGACAATCAGGGTGACAGAATAGACACCAAAACAATGGACAGATCAAGAGGATGGCCTAAGACAAGATAGTGAGATGGTTTCACTTACTACCTGAAGCAGTGCTTTTCAACCTTTTTGCAGGAGCGGAATCCCAAGGAAACATTCCACTGGCTCGAGGAACCCCTGTGCAATAATTTGATAGTTTTATGCACACATATCTGCACAGGAGACTTAAAAACTACTGCTGATTTTAGCAGTTTTGTAACTTCTTGCGGAACCCCTGGACTGTAATGGCAGAACCCTAAGGTTCCGCGGAACCCTGGTTGAAAACCACTGACCTGAAGTCTACATAGCCATGACTGGTAGAGACAGACAGCGGTGGAAGGAATCCAGGGAGGGGGCTCCTCCTTCAGAAATAATGAAGCCCTGGATATTGCAATATATATATGTATGTACATGGATGTGTGTGTGTTTGTGTGTGTGTGTAAGTGCATAAGGAGGAACAACTTTTCTTTCAAATATGTTATAATAAAAACATGAGTATGATGAAATTTGATTTCTTTTTTTTTATTAATGATTTTTCAAATTTTCTTTTTAGTTCTTTATATTATGGTTTGGAACAGTTATACTCCTAAATCCATTTGATACTTCGAGACTTCCACAATCTTATATTTTTAAAACAAAATAACAGCCAAATATCCCTCAAATCATACTGCCAGAGTGAAGAATAGGATAGTCATAGCTGGTATGAAATACCTTTGATGCTAGATTTTTTCGGTCAGGGCTCACCTGGAATTAACCAATGACAACGACCAGGTTAATGTGGCAGCATATCTTAGTCGGTAACAACTGAGACACAAGACCAGTGGAAATGGATCAAATCTCAGCTAAGCCACATGTTCTATGGAATCAAGAATCTGAAAGTAGAAAGAAAAGATAAAGTTAAATTTACATTTTTTTTCTTTTATTTGTTTCAGTCATTTGACTGTGGCCATGCTGGAGCGAGAGTTTGTAAGGACAATGGATAGGATGAAGAGATGCAGTTGTGTTTCCTGCGCATTCCCCTGATTTAATACCTGCAGACTTTTAGTCAAAAACATCGACCCCAGGACTTATTTGTTGTAAGCCTAGTACTTATTCTATTGATCTCTCTGCCGAACTGCTAAGTGACGGGGACGTAAACACACCAGCATAGGTTGTCAAGAGATGTTGGGGGGACAAACAGACACACAAACATATACACACACGTACATACATATATATATATACACACACACACGATAGGCTTCTTTCAGTTTCCATCAACCAAATCCACTCACAAGGCTTCGGTCGGCCCAAGGCTACAGTAGAAGACACCTGCCAAGATGCCACGCAGTAGGACTGAACCCAGAACCATGTGGTTGGTAAGCAAGCTACTTACCACACAGCCATTCCTGCGCCTATGGTTAAGAAGTTCGCTTCCCAACTACATGGCCGTGAGTTCAGTCCCACTGTGTGACTCCTTGCTCCTTAGGTAAGTGTCTTCTACTATATCATCAAACCTACTCAAACCTTGTGAGTGGTTTTGGTAGACAAAAACTGTAAGGAGCCTGTTATATATATATGTGTGTGTGTGTGTGATCATCATTATCACCATTGCTTTAATGTTTGAATTTCCCAATTCACATGAATTAGCTGGAATTTATTGGGACAGATTTTCTATGCCTAGATGCCCTTCCCATTGCCTTATGTATTTCCAAGCTAGGCAATATTTCTCCATGGCCAGGCATATCTTCACAGAAGATTGAAAACAAAGGATATTGCTTGTATGATGTTGACTCTTGTGTACAACCATCACATGAGACCAAGACAAAGAGACAGAAACACACACACACTCATGCAACATTTCATTTCATTTCATTTCATTTGAGTTTGAGTCCATGCTCAGGCCAAGTCGAAGACTCCACCCTCAGAGTCTGGTGTGGTTGCGAGGTTGTATTCTCTGTTTAATTTTGACATGTGTAGGAGCGAGTTTGTGCTCATTGTGTATATCCTGGGAGATGGGGTTAATCTCTAATGGTGCTTAAGTATCTATCCAGCTGCAATTTGAATGATTCCACACTGCATCCTGATAGATTTCTGACATGTACCGGAATGGAGTTGAATAGTTGTGCTCCTCGAACCAACAGACTTGATTCTCGCAGGGTTTTTGCTGCCTGGCCAGACTTTTTGTTGATTGGTGGTAGCTGGCAGCGTCTTCCGTGGCGCAGTGAGTGGTAGGTTTTGATACCAAAGTTTGGCACCTTTTGCTCTATCATTTTCCAAATGTATATAATTCGGTATCGCTCAAATCTTCTTTTTATTGAGTACATCCTCAAGGTTTTGAGTCTTTGCCAATAGTCCAGGTCCCTCGTTTCTGAGAAGTATGAGGTAAAATTTCTTTGGAGCGATTCCATCTTAGATAGTTGGCCCATATACAGATTTCACCCCAAAAATGTATACACTTTTCAGGGATTGAGAAACACGAAGAAATATCTTAACACTTAATTTATTCAGACGTTACAGGATTAATACAACTTACCTTTAACCATTTTTTGCCTTTCTTTGGCATATTGAACTGCTAAGTTTTGGGGACGTAAACAAACCAGCATCGGTTGTCAAGTGATGTTGGGGGAACAAACACAGACGCACAAACGTATATACACACACATATATATATATATATACATATATACGATGGGCTTCTTTTAGTTTCCGTCTACCAAATCCACTTACAAGACTTTGGTCGGCCCGAGGCTATAGTAGAAGACACTTGCCCAAAGTGCCACGCAGTGGGTCTATTTCATTCTGTTTTGAATAACTGTCCCACTTGTATACAGGAGCCAACAAGTGAGCCTATACGTGGTCGTTCGATTTGCTAGAAATAGCAGCGAAATCTTATCGAACTTGCACTCTACCATATTAAATGGGAGTGGGGGGTGGAATATTGGATAATGTAGTCTTAGACAGACGCACTTCTAAAAATGATGAAGCAAGAATGCCTTTTCATCAAAAGATTATGTAGTTCTAGATATATTCCTGAAAATTTTGGAGCAAGGATGTCTTTCTTTCCTTATTGATAACTAACAGTATCGCCCGGCGTTGCTCGGGTTTGTTTCGACCCTTTAGAATTGGAATTTTTGAAAAGTAAAACTTTTGCATTATGTAGCTTGTTATTCTCTTTAAGTGAACATTTTTCTGGTTGAAATACACCGAAAAATGGCGACACAGCAGTCAAATATCGTAAAAAATAGGGATTTTCATAGAAAAAAAGCACCATTTTGATGTAAATAATTTTTGGTGTTAACATGGTCCGATTTGAATTTTTTCTTCTACGGAAGGAAGAGCAAGCCTTCTTCTATCATACTCTCAATTTTGGTCAACTTGTGCCGCAGGGTCCTCAGAGGAGATAGTGTTAGTTGAAAGCTGCCAAACCTGCCATACACGAACAACTTCAGCTTTATATATAGAGAGAGATAGTTGACCGGGGTTAAACAATAGTCGTTTTTGCTGTGATTACTGTACATACATCCCAAGTCAGCTCTGAATGAACACCTCTGAGATTAAAGATATTCTAGCTGAGAAAATCCGGTCATTTTCGTACACCAAAAGACTATATTGTCGTCCAATGTTGTTTCCCCTCTACGCTTTTGTTTTTTTTTTTCTTTCTTACGATGTTAAGATGTGATTTAAAGAAGATTTGGTAGTTAGTTCTAGCAGCTGGAGCGACCGCACAAAGGTTCATCACGTTTGTTCCGTATACATACGTGTGTGTGGTGGTGGTGGTGGTGGGGGGGGGGGGGGCAGTTAGCCGAAACAGCTGAGTACCATAAGGCTCTCTATGTGATTGATCACGCGACCGGCTAAAAGTCTCTTTTCGAAATCACACCGTAAAAATAAAAATGAAAATGAACGGAAGGGTATATTGGATAAATGCTGTCTAAGAGAAGCTGTCTGACAAGAGGAGACGGTCACGGTTAGAATGCCTTTGATCGTAGGTGGTCGGTCTATGTTTGATCATGGTTAACGCGGCGGTAAAAAGAACAAAACAAATTCTCCATATGAAAATTCGCCTTCGGTGTTATATCTATCTATCTATTTGTCTACCTGCCTATCTCTCTCTCTCTCTCTCTACGTATCTATCTATTTGTCTACCTGTCTATTTGTGTGCCTGTCTCTCTCTCTCTCTCTCTCTTTATCTATCTATTTATTTATTTGTCTACCTATCTGTGTGCCTGTCTATTTGTGTGCCGGTCTATCTCTCTCTCTCTATCTCTCTATCTATTTGTCTACCTGTCTATTTGTGTGCCGGTCTATCTCTCTCTCTCTCTCTCTCTCTCTCTATATATATATATATCTATTTGTGTGCCTGTCTATCTATCTCTCTTTCTATCTATCTATTTATCTATTTGTCTACCTATCTATTTGTGTGCCTGTCTATCTCTCTCTCTCTATCTATCTATTTATCTATTTGTCTACCTGTCTATTTGTGTGCCTGTCTATCTATCTATCTCTCTCTATCTATCTATTTGTCTACCTGTCTATTTGTGTGCCGGTCTCTCTCTCTCTCTCTCTACCTATTTATTTGTGTGCCTGTCTCTCTCTCTCTCTCTCTCTCTCTCTATCTATCTATTTGTCTACCTGTCTATTTGTGTGCCTATCTATCTATCTATCTATCTATCTATCTATCTATCTATCTATCTATCTATCTATCTATCTATCTATCTATTTATCCATCTATCTATCTTATTGTGTCGGGGAGAGTCATTCTCTTTTAGTGCCTTAATACTTAACATAGTCACCGGTTCGATATCCATTCATTTATTTTTTCTAACGACTATATGAAAAGGTTGCAAGATGCAACGAAAATTTTACAAAAACTAAAAAAAGGAAATGAGTGGAAATCGAACCGGTGCGTGTGTTGAATTAATAAGGCACTAATAGAGAATGACTCTCTCCAGACAAAATAAAATATGCTTCAACACACGAATTCACATAAAGAATCTTGCAAACCAAAAGCAAAAACGAAATACATGTATGAGTGTGTATCTCTCTCTCTCTCTCTCTCTCTATATATATATATATATATAATATATATATATATATATATAATATAGGACAATCAATAAGTTGTGATGATATTGAGTTTCAAATACCGGAGCTGAAAGCTTCTAGGCATTTTTCATCAGTTATTAAGACAATATATATATATATATATATATATATATATATATATATATTATATATATATATATATATATAATATAATATATATATATATTAATATATATATATATTATATATATATACATACATACACACTTTAAGAGGTGCTCGACATGGCCGCAGTCTAATGACTGAAGTAAGTAAAAGATAAAATAATATACACACATACATATCTATGTATATATTATAAAAATGGTTGTAATAATTTCTTTATTGACCACAAGAGCTGCAAATAGTAATATAATTAATGATTTTTGATTTGGGTATGAGACCAACAGTTTAAGGAGGAAGAATTAGTTGATGCCATTGAATCTTGCACTAATAATGAACGGTTCGCGGGTTATATCCAAGACAAAGAAAAAGAAAGAAAAAAGGACTTAATACAAAGAAGTGTACAGAAAATAAAATTTATCTAATTTATATGAATGACTACCTTAAAATTTGATTGAAGGCTTTATTCTTCCAGGTATTCACACACACACAGATATATATATTCACACGTACACACTTAACTGTCTTATTTATTACATAATACATACACACTGATTTTTCATCCTTCCCCTTTAATACTGTTAGTATATAAACATTTGTGTTCCTTATTAGTGAGTGTTTTAGTAAATTCTATCTAACTGAGTTTATACAGATACTTTTTTAGTGATTATACATAGATACATACATACATATATACATACATACATATATACATATATGTTGATGTTGAAATGCCAAAGGAGCCTTGAATCTAGGTTCGAAACCGGCTCTTTCTCTATTGGCAAGAAATCTTGAAATAAAACTGAACAATGATATACATACATACATACATATATACATACCATGTTGTTGATGTTGAAATTCTAATGAAGGAGCCTAGAATCTAGGTTAAAGACCTCTGTCTATTGGCAAGAAATCTTGAAATAAACTGAACAATGACACGCATACATACTTACATATATACACACACATACATACATACACACACACATACATACATACATACACACATACATAATACATACACACACACATACATACATACACACATACATACATACATACATACATACATACATACATACATACATACACATACATACATACATACATATGTGTGTGTGAACGTGCGTTTGCGTGTATTTATATGTGTGTAATATGCAAGACATTTAAATATTCATTGATGTTAAATTATGTCTTAAAGAAAGCACAATGAAGCACTTTAATGTACCTCTGTGTGTGCGTTTATGGACCACACTAAACCACGAGTACCATTAGATCTATAATGCAAAAATTATTTATGTATTTTACCATTTTATATTATATCAAAGAGCGAACCTCTACGTGGTTCTCGACCTGCTAAAAATAGTAGCTAAATCACCTTCAAACAACACCGTCTTAAAAATGTATATTGTATAAGGCAGTTCTAGATAACCGTCTAAGGGCGGGATGGTCACAAATGGAACGTCTTCGATCAGTAGATGAACAAAAGAACACCAAACAGAAATAGCAACCAAGTCGTCCCAAAATCGTACCCTATCGTCCTACAAAAAGAGGGACACGTCGGGCAATGTGTTTCTAGATACAGTGTATAATGAATAGTGTTCGAGATGATCACGGTTGGAACGCTTCTGTTCGATCACTGCTGACACTAGACAACAACAACATCAGACATCAAAAGTAGCACAAGTTTCTAATGATCACTCAACATGCTAGAAATAGTAGCTAAATTTTTACCTTAAAAATACACCATAACGTCTTTAAAAAAAATGGAAGGACATTAAATAATGTAGCTCTACCTACCCTCAAATATATGGGATGGTCACAGTTGGAACGCCTCGATCAGAGAGAACCTGGTGTTTAAACATCAAAAGAGAGGATTTTCGTTTTCTTTTCTTTTCTTTTTTTTTTTTTTGCTTTAATTAATCAACATGGAGAAAATAATCTGAGATCATCAAGAATGAGAATTAAAAACAGCACTTCTTTTGTTTTAACGAGGCCCTCTTCATTAATTTAAACGCTACTCCCGTGGTTGGGTTTTCCTTAATCCGAACTACCTTCCCCGTCCATGTATTTCCATCAATTAATTGGATCGACACTTCAATTCTTCAAAATGAAACGTTAACAGCACTAATTCCACTTCCATCCAGCCATCCCACGCTTCCAATACCCACCACCACCTTCAACTCCGTCACCATAACTGCAATTTGGCTAAGACAGGCTATGGGCACATACTTTCCTACTTGCAACTATAATCGTAAGAACAAACCTATGAATGAATAGTTTGGAACAACTGAATGAATGAATTCTCGAATGAATGAATGAATGAATGAAACTACTACAAATACTATTACTAGAGCTTATTGGATAACGCATTTTACTCAATGGTCACGCTACTACATGTGACTGCAGTAGTTCTTGATTATGTTAATGATGATGATTTGTCGACAATTCAAAGAAATGCTATCATGTGAATTAATGGCAGATGTCATATTCCAAGTCTTACGTTTAGCAACTGGGGTTAATTTTACAATCTCTCGTTACTACGGTTTTACGTGAAAGCGACACAGCACTGACATACTACGAAAGAAAAACGAAAATTGTAGAAATTCTTACAATTTAAGATCCAGGTAAGACAGAATATACAATTTGATATGAAGTACCAGCATTTATAGGAAGAACATCGGCTGTAACAAATACAAAAACTACACATTTCATCAAAAATAGTGGTGTGAAAACCAGCCTCTGTTGAAGAATTAATTATATGTACGAATATTCACAAACCGACATTTTCATTCATAATGTTATAGTAATCGCCAAAATCCTCCCACTACTCTCTGTTGCTACTTTCACTCTTTCTCCATCTCACACTCACCTCTTTCTTCATCCCTCTCCCTTTATTCCTCTGTACTACTGTCGGCGCACGAGCGTAAGGTTGCACCTACACATTCACTTACAAACGCACATAAATTTACATACAAGCGTATGTGTTTTTGTGAATGAATGTTTT
Organism: Octopus sinensis; assembly: GCF_006345805.1. Classification (NCBI taxonomy): domain Eukaryota; kingdom Metazoa; phylum Mollusca; class Cephalopoda; order Octopoda; family Octopodidae; genus Octopus; species Octopus sinensis. Next base: position 44,689,277 of record NC_043014.1, on the reverse strand, counting down.
TGCATCTTCTCTGTAACCCGAATTTACGCACATTCATACGCGCGCGCGTTACATACACACACAGGCACACATAAATACACACACATACACACGCAGGCACACACAAATATGAGAAAAAAAGAGAGGCAGAGATAAACAATCAAGACAATAACACAGTGTGTGTGTAGAGAAAGAGAAAGAGAGAGAAAAGTCTTTATCAATCAGGATTTCCAAAGAATTTGTGTATGAGATTGAGGAAAAAAACGAGGTGAGTATCAAAGCCGCTACAGGTAAAAAAAAAAAGATGATTTAATATAAAATAATTTCGTTGTTATCATACCACTATACCACTGGTTGTTGATTTTCTCTTAAGATGCAGGCAGGTAAAACAAAAGAAAAAAAAAGAAACATCAAGAAATGTCAATGACTTAGTTTATATGTACTCGCATTGTATTGGACACCACACGCATGCACACACATACATAGATACATACATACATACATACATACATACATACATACATACATACATACATACATCATACATACATACATACATACATACATACATACATACATCCGTACGCACTTACATACGCATACACTCACACGTTTATGCATGTATGTGTTTTATATATATATATATATGTGTGTGTGTGTGTGTGTAAAAGAGTAAGAAATTGGGGGAAAAACAAGAATGTGTTAGGAGACCAAATAGTTACACATTAATTGCTCTGTTTGTATGTATGATATAAATGTATGTGTATGTGTCTGTTATGAGTATGGAGAAAAATAAATTAATACACATACATTATAAACACACATACATACACACACACGCTCTCTCTCTCTCTCTCTCTCTCTCTTTCATACAGTCACACACTTCATTATCGATATTTATACTCTCACACATCCGGATACATACACACACACACATAAAAACATAAGTGTAATACATATACACACACACATACACATATAATCAGTGTTCGGGACAGAAAGCGCAGTATCCATAGCACTGCGCGAACGGCAACCAACCATTGTTGATTTGGTGGTTAGCAACCGCATAGCAACGTTTCCTACGTCACAGCCAGTGAACCCACATAAATAATACGTCTCTCTCTCTCTCTCTCTCTCTCTCTGTCTCTCTCTTTTGCACTCATTTTCTCTGTTTTACTCACTATTTATTCAATATCTTTCTATTTTATTCTTTATTTTCCCTTAATACTTTTTATATTCCCCTCTTTTTTGTAATTTTTCTTCATTGTTCTTATTAGAACATCTTTCTTTTCCACTGTCAGTCTTTCTTTCTTCCTCTCTATTTCTCTCTCTCTCTCTGTCTCCTCTAGCCTACTTTCACTTTCTCTTTTCTCTTTTCGTCTATAAACATACACATATCTACATAACTCCCCTTCGCCTTTTACTCTAATCAAGTATTCACTCCACTCTCCTCCCCTTCATCTAATTCTCACACTCACCTCGATCGCCTTCCTCTCTGCCTTTCCTCTTACCTAATTCTCTTTAGAGTCATTTCCCCTCTTCCTACCTCCCTCTATTCCTTTCACTTTGCAAAACCTTTCCCTTCCTATCTGTCTCCCCCCTCCTCGCTTACTATTACGCTTTCCCTGTCTCTACGTCTCTACCTCGATATCGTCTTCTCCCTCGTGTTCTCCTCCCCTTCTGTCTCACAGATCTCCATCTCTATCGGTTCGATTTTTTCCCTCCCCTCTTGCTCTTCCTCTATCCGCGTCTTATATACATACACCCCTGTCTGCTCTAATACTCTTACTTCCACGCTCGTTTTTCTTTTCCCCCTCCGTCTATACCTTTTACTCTCTCTCTCTACATTTCCCAATACTTACTTAACCCCCTTTTCTCTCTCTCTCTCTACTCTCCTACTTTCGATTTCTCCATTCCTCCTCCCCCTCTCTCTGTCTCTGTCTCTGTCTCTCCCTCTCTTTCTACTCTCCTACTTTCAATTTCTCTATTCCTCCTCCCCCCCTCTCTCTCTCTCTGTCTCTGTCTCTCTCCCTCTCTTTCTCTCTCTCTGACCTGAATTATCCGTTTCGGCTTTCATTTTTCTGTCCAAGATTTCACAAGGTTACACAATTGATGGAAAAGTTGTCAGGTGAAGCTGGAGCCAGGCCGTGAGTACCATTTCTTCTCGAGTGACAACCACGGTGAGCAAGGACTCCAACCACTTTGTTCTTCATCACCACCATTGTCACAAACACACACCATCACCAGCATTGCCGTTATCTCCTTCTTGTATATAGTCTTCTATAGTCTTTTTTTTTTCCTTCGTTGTCTTCATCTTCATCTTCATCTTCTGTCCTGACACCAACTTCTATTTTCGTCTAACAATGATAGACACAGATTATCCGAGATTGCTAGATAGATTCATACTGTGATATACATAATATATAGTATATATATATATTACGTATATTGTTTGTTTGTTTGTTGTACATATGTACGTACGTGTATGTATGTATGTATGTATGTATGTATGTATGTATGTATGTACGTACGTACATGTGTTATGTATGTATGTATGTATGTATGACATGTATGTATTATATATATTATATATATATGTATATATATATATTTATATATATATATATATATATACACAATTATATATACATATAATTGCACGTATATATTTATATATATAATTATACATATATACATATATATAATTATATATATGTATGTATGTGTATGTATTTATACATATATACGTATATATAATTATACATAATCATGTTATATGTGCCTGTATGTGTACAGACACACACACACACACACCACACACACACACACACGCATACACACACACAAAATACTTACATATATGTGAGACAAAGAGAGAGAGAGATTTCTTTTCTATTCATGTCATTTATCATCATCCTTCTGTGTCTATTATTACTTCCTTTCATTTGCAATCTCTGCTTTTTCACTCTTTCTTCTCTTACAAATCATCATTCAAGTCTCTCTCTCTCTCTCTCTCCTGCTTTACCTTTTTTGCTTTATTTTTTTCTTCTTTCTTCTTTTTATGCCCTTCTTTTCATTTAAATTCTCTCCCTTCTCCCCCCCTCTCTCTCTCTCTTTATTTTTTTCCTTCTTTCTTTCTTCTGAAGCTGACAGCCATCCATTCATTTATAGATACGGACAAACTGACACTCGCACGCACATACATACGCAAGCATACGCAAACACACAGCGAGAATGTCAGCTGTAATTTCTTCATTAGACACACTGTATTACATACAGACACGCGTTGCATCATACATACACACACACACTCACACAGACACACAGAAACACACACACACAGACACACACATACACAGACACACACACACAGCTTATGTATTCAATGTATGTGATATTTATATATTTTTTATAGACGTGTGGTGTCTTCATTCTGTACACGACTGATACATATTCAATACACTTAAGAGAAACTGATTTTGGATATAACTATATATATATATATATGGCGGTGCCCCAGCATGGCCACAGCTTGTGAGCTGAAACTAGATGAAAATAAAAATAAAAATAAAAAATAAATAAAATATATAACTCTTGTGTATATATATATATATATATATATAATATATATATATATATACATCATAAATATACTGATCGAAGAGCCAGTGAGGGGACCCTATAAGTGTTCACCCCGACCAGCTAGCTAAAAATAGAAGCCAAATCTCCTTTAAATCATACCTTGCTGTTTTCAATAAAATAAAATAAAACAAGACTGATGCTGTCCTAGAACGGACAGTCACGGGTGGAATGCCTTTGATCGTTGGTATGTTCAATACGAACGACATCGACGTACTAACCCATAAATATTTTACCTAAAATCTATTCCCCCTTTTCCTCGCCGTTCATACATAGATTTATTTATAAATCCCGTTAACAACACAAACAAACACAAATATTTGTGCTTTAAGCTTGTATTTATAGACTTAGACATATAGATATATATTATATATATATATATATAATATATATTATATATAATATCGATATATATATAATATATATCTGTACTAACACCGCTCGTAGTCTCACACACATGCGGAATGACTGTGAATCAATCCCAAAGTTTCCATTGTCCGGTTTGATATATGAATCTTATTGCGAGGAGAGGGGAGTTGGTGCACTGATTTTCTGCAACGGAGCAGACGATCATTTATTTATCTGTTTATTTATTTATTTATTCATTTGCTAGATGGATATTTCCTTGTCAGCCATGTGCCAGTGTATGGCCGTGCATTGCTTGCATACGCGCGCATATACATACATATATAAATATATATATATATCATCATGGATATATATATATTTTTTTTTTTTTTTGTACTTGTTTCAGTCATCTGACTGCGGCCATGCTGGAGCACCGCCTTTAGAGTGGTGAAAGAGTACAGCAGGGATCACCACCTCCTGCCGGAGCCTCGTGGAGCTTTTAGGTGTTTTTCGCTCAATAAACACACACAACACCCGGTCTGGGAATCGAAACCGCGATCCTCCGACCGCAAGTCCGCTGCCCTAACCACTAGGCCATTGCGCCTCCAATATATATATGTACATACACATACATACATACATACATGTATATATATATATATATATATCATCATCGTTTAACGTCCGTTTTCCGCGCTAGCACAGGTTGGACGGTTCGACCGGGGTCTGGGAAGCCAGGAGGCTGCACCAGGCTCCAGTCTGATCTGGCAGTGTTTCTACAGCTGGATGCCCTTCCTAACGCCAACCACTCCGCGAGTGTAGTGGGTGCTTTTTACGTGCCACCGGCACAGGTATATATATATATATATATATACATATGTATGTAGGAATGGCTGTGTGGTAAGTAGCTTGCTTGTCAACCACATGGTTCCGGGTTCAGTCCCACTGCGTGGCACCTTGGGCTAGTGTCTTCTACTAAACCTAGGGCCGACCAAAGCCTTGTGAGTGGATTCGGTAGACGGAAACTGAAAGAAGCCCGTCGTATATATGTATATATATATATGTGTGTGTGTGTTTGTGTGTCTGTGTTTGTCCCCTCACCATCGCTTCACAACCGATGCTGGTGTGTTTACGTTCCTGAAACTTAGCGGTTTGGCAAAAGAGACCGATAGAATAAGTACTAGGCTTACAAAGAATAAGTCATCATCATCATCATCATCGTTTAACGTCCGCTTTAAACGATGATGATGATGATGATTTGCTCGACTAAAGGCGGTGCTCCAGCATGGCCACATACTTATATACAAGTTCATTGAACAAATTCTAGCTGACCCATGCAGGCATGGAAAACCATGGTGATGATTATCACCATCACTTTGTTCAGTGTATGTGTGTGTATGAAAAGTGTAATTTTAATTGCCTCTTATTACATGCAGTAATGTGCACTTTGTATCTATAACTTAGATACAAAGGTTAATATACATACATATATATATATATATATTCTTTTCTACTCTAGGCAGAAGGCCCGAAATTTTTGGGGAGGGGGCCAGTTGATTAGATCGACCCCAGTATGCAACTGGTGCCTGATTTATTGACCCCAAAAGGATGAAAGGTGAAGTCGACCTTGGCGGAATTTGAACTCAGAATGTAAAGCCAGATGAAATATTCTAAGCATTTCGCCTGATATGCTAATGCTTCTGCCAGCTTGCTGCCTTGTTAATATATATATATCACTGCCTTAGGGCTGAAACATCTAAAAGAATATATATATATATATATATATATAGCATTAACAGAATAAGATAAAAATCCAAGGCTGCGAAAGATCTCAGAACATTTATAAAGAGAAGGTCTTACAGCTGATTCCGAGAGATTTTATATATCCCTTCATCGGAGATGGTGCGAAACATTACCTCACACCTTTGAGTCTTTTTGACACCATTACATCTCATAACCTATATATATATATATAATATATATATTATATATATAATTCATCATTTTAAAGTCCACTTTTTCAGGCGGAATTAAGAGATTAAGAGGTAGAAGTTGCAGGATGCCTTTCCTGTCTCCAATCTTCACCTATTTCCATGCAAGGTAATAGCTTCTCTTGCCTGATTAAGACCTTGTCATTCATTTGCAACTATTGTGTGATGTCAAGAAAAGTCAACACAAACACACTCATACACACACATATACACTCTCATATACACATGCTTGTCGCCATGATAGATCAGTAGCCACTACATACATTTTTTTCTCTCCTTGTTTCTCTCCTTGATTTTTCTGTGTCCCTTTCTGTAGAAGAGCATAGGCTCGAAAAGTAAAAGCGTTATACTAATACATCTGTTTATTTTGTACACCACCTGTCTTCGTCTTTTGTTTTTTTCGTAAACTCTCCCCCTATATATATATATATATATATATGTAATCATAGGTGCAGAAACAACATGCTCTGAATGAATTAAAGGGTACTGTAATCCAAGGGTAGAGCAAGAAATCCATGTATCATGTACTTCAAATCAGTCAGAAGGATGTGGACAATCAGTTGTGAGTGTGCAGTAAATAGTCAATTCAAATAAATGAAAAAAGAACAACAAAAAAAAAGAAAAAACATGCCTAAGGACATGCACAATAAATGTATTAACTTGACACTCGATGAAATCGTCACCATTTTCCATGCTTGCATGGGTCGGATGGAATTTGTTGAATGGACATATATGTGTGTGTGTGACTGTGCATTGCATGCATACGTATATACATACATATATACATCCATCCATACATACATACATATACATACATACATACATACATACATACATACATACATATATATATATTATATATATATACCGCCTGACTGGCCCACATGCCGGTGGCACGTAAAAAGCACCCACTACATTCTCGGGGTGGTTGGCATTAGGAAGGGCATCCAGCTGTAGAAACTCTGCCAGATCAAGATTGGAGCCTGGTGCAGCCATCTGGTTCGCCAGTCCTCAGTCAAACCGTCCAACCCATGCAAGCATGGAAAGCAGACGTTAAATGATGATGATGATGATGATGATGATACATACATACATACAATGGGCTTCTTTGAATTTCTGTCTATCAAATTCATCAACAAGGCTTTGGTCAACTCAGGGCTATAGTAATAAGACTGTGGGATTGAAAGCATGTGGTTGGAAAACAAACCTCTTAAACAGACAGCTATGATTATGTTACATGATATACCTGTTTCACATGTGTTGTACCTGTGTAGTAAGCTCAGGATTGTATTTTGCCATTAGTAAAACTTCCATAGTTATCCTTACCATTTCTTTTGTGGGATTCTATAAAATTGTAATCCTGTTGAGTAGTGATTTTCTATTAAATTTCATTTACAGTACCGCATTACAGTGGACTGCAATGGCTTTTTGTTCTAAATGCATAGCCAGTTGATGAGGAAGTGCCATACTACTGCTTCCACTGAAACAGTTGGAGTAATGAAGTTTACTATTTTTATGTTTACCATGAAATCTACAGTTTACATTGTTTGTCAAAAGTAATGCATCATGAAATCTACAATGATTTAACATTGTCTAATATGTATATATATATATATAAAATTTGAAAAAAACCCCACCTTTTATAAATTCAACAATGAAAAAATTATAACATATAGAAAAAAATTTCTAATTTCTATATATATATATTATATTTTGTGTGAAATTTGATTTAGTATTTCTAAATTGAATTTTTCCCTGTAAGTTTGGAATTATATTCCCTAATATTATATATATAATATATTATATATATATATATATATATTATATATATATATATAATCTTTACTACCCACAAGGGGCTAAACACAGAGGGGACAAACAAGGACAGACAAACGGATTAAGTCGATTACATCGATCCCAGTGCTTAACAGTACTTAATTTATTGACCCCAAAAGGATGAAAGGCAAAGTCGATCTCGGCGGGATTTGAACGCAGAACGTAATGGCAGACAAAATACGGCTACGGGCTACGCATTTCGCCCGGCGTGCTAACGTTTCTGCCAGCACACCACCTTCAATATATATATATATATATTATAGAAAAGTCACAAAGGTAATGGATATTTATACATCTTGTTCTAGCTTACACATGTTTCCAATAAGATCAGAGAATCACAGTTCCCTAATGCTATAATTGCATGTATTAATAAATTCCATAATTGATTGACTGAATAAAATAAAGAACAGATTAACTTCTTTTATCTTGTTCATTGCTATAGACACTGGTTGTGAGGGACAAAACCTGACCAAAGTAGTAGCTGTGCAAACTAGCTCACTTATCTTAAGCAAATATTTGAACACAACTTGACCAGCCACACACACACACACACATCCCTCTCTCTCTTTCGGAGAGGCACTGAGCAGCTATATGCACACATACACACACGGCAGTAACTTCCACCTACCGGATTCAATCACAAAGCTTCGGTCGACTCGGGGCTATAGTGGAAGACACCTACCCGAAGTGCCAAGCAGTGGGACTGAACCCGAAACCATGTAGCTAGGAAGCAAGCTCCCTAACCACACAGCCACGACCGCGCCTACATATATAATAAAAACAAATGCACCCTTTTAAAGCCTAGCCAGGCTCATGGACCCAGTTTCCCCAGTTTCAATGGTGTATGTGTTCCCCAGCTGGATGGGATGCCAGTCCATCGCAGCGTTACACATTTTTGCCAGCTGAGTGGACTGGAGCAATGTGAAATGAAGTGTTTTGCTCAAGAACACAACACGTCGCCCAGTCCAGGAATCGAAACCACAATCTTACAATCATGATGCTGACACCCTAACCACTAAGCCACGCACCTCCACACACACATATATATACACATACAATATTTTATAGCATGGAAGACACTGTTTTTATAAAAAAAACTATACCTTGAAAATTATCAATCAAATTCCATGATGCTTGTTGAGAAGCTGTTGCTGTGATTTTCTCAACTCAGTGGGATGGTTAGTGAGTTATACTCGGGTACCAGTAGTTGATAGGTGTGGTATTATCACTATGGCATGTTGCATGAATAGTTGCTGGACATTTAAATTACAAAGCATAGCGTTGGGTTCTACAGTAACAGCCAGCAGCAAACCACCAGGTAGGTAGACATTAACTGGTGATTTCACATAATGACAGACATGAGCACTCTGCTGGTTTGCCCACCAATTTTGTCTGATAACAGCATTTAGCAAGCACCTGTTGGGTCCTACCCTATCATGTGGCTGTGGTTTTGGTAAGTATAAAAATTTTTTTGCTAGAATTACATTTCCAAAATCAGAGCATAGTATCTATAATACAGGATTTACTATACCACAAAATACAGCACACACACACACACACATGTATATATGTATATATATATATGTGTGTGTATAGTATATATGTTATATATATATGTATGTGTGTGATAGTATATAATAGTATATATATATATCTATATATATAATATATATATTATATATATATATATATATCTATATATAATATATATATATATATATATATATATATTATATATATAATGGGTAAGAATATGTCAAAAAGAAGGCTTATAATAGATACTGTCAGTTATACAATTATATATATCATCATGTATGTATGAATACTAATTAAATGAGTACTAATTTCCAAAATAGATAGGAAAACTAAGACCAAAAGTTATATTGGAATGACTGAGGGGAGATTCAAGCAACAATATGGAATCATACTGCCTTCTTCAGAGATGAAGAAAACGATCGTCAACAGCCTTATCAAAATACATATGGTTGCTTAAAGAAAGTAACTCAGATTATGCAGTCAAATAGAGAATAAGGGACTTAAACCTAACATTAGTGGAACTAAAATATACCATTTAGTGAAGGGCAGATTTTACTTGAAAGCCATGAAAGAGTGTCTAAACATGCATTCAGAATGTTTGGAACACATGACCACTTTCACAAGTCCCTGCTGCAGTAGTGCTATCCATCTGATAAGTTTATGGATATCTGTTGAGATCTGCACATCGTGTAACATCACTATATAAGATGATATACAGCCCCCTCTGAGACCTCTTTCTAACAGAAGTAACTCCACTACCCCAACTGAGAAACTTTAAGACTTTTATAGAGAATAATTCATAGAAACACTTATGTATATGAACTCTTCTTACCTCTGTTATTTCATAACTATATATATATAATATATATATATATGAAAAAACAAGTCAAGATAGAAAATGCTAAAATAATTTTTATAAACAACATTTCAGTACCGGTTTCAGTCATTAGAGACCTTTTCAACTGTAACGATTAAATAATTAAATTTAGAAAAATTGAAAGAGAACTTTTTTTAAAAGAATATCTGTTTAGTGTTCAAATACAAGGGGCATTTTCCTTGTTTCTGCCTTTCTCTGTCTCTCTTGTTTACACTTGTGGGTTCGATATCATCTTAAAAAATATTCACTTTCATTTATATTCACTTTCTGTTTATATTAATATCATATTTATTTATCACTTACTTAGTATATGCACCATTATAATCATGCTCCTTATGTTTTACATTAGAACCATTAGATACATGCACACCACACACACACACATACACACACACACACACTCAAAACTAAAGTCATCACTCCATTACTAGTATTTAAGATTATCTCCCTTGCTTTTGAATGCCATGTGCATGGCAGGCTATCATTCACACATAGACACAGACGTTGTGTGGTTAAGAAATTTGCTTCACACGGTTTTGGGTTCAGTCCCACCTTAGGACTGTGCATCACCTTGGGCAAGTGCCTTCTACTATTGCCCTGAGCCATCGAACACCTTGTTAATGAATTTGGTAGATATAAACTGAAAAGATGGCTATTGTGTGTAGACATGTCTCACTGTATAGTATCTTGAGCAAGTGTCTTCTACTGTAGCCTTGGGTCAGCCAAAGTTCTGTGAGTGCAAAATGGTTGGCATTAGAAAGGGCATAGTGTATATTTGTGTGTGTGTGTGAGAGTGTCAATTCCACATGTCTCCTGAACAACATCCGAGGAAAAAGCTTTAGTATTGTGTACATTCACCAGTAAACAAATGTAATCCAGTGAACATGGGAAAATCTGTGGAATGAAAAATGAAAACTGTCTTACTTGAAAATCAAATGAAGGTTGGTGACTGGAAGAACCTCCAGCCATGAAGTATCTACCCCAATAATAAGTTCCATTTAATTCATGCCCACATGGGCGTAGGAGTGGCTGTGTGGTAAGTAGCTTGCTAACGAACCACATGGTTCCGGGTTCAGTCCCACTGCGTGGCACCTTGGGCAAGTGTCTTCTACTATAGCCTTGGGCCGACCAAAGCCTTGTGAGTGGATTTGGTAGACGGAAACTGAAAGAAGCCTGTCGCATATATGTATATGTATGTATATATATGTATGTGTGTGTGTATATGTGTCTGTGCTTGTCCCCCCAACATCGCTTGACAACTGATGCTGGTGTGTTTACGTCCCCGTAACTTAGCGGTTTGGTGAGAGAGACCGATAGAATAAGTACTAGGCTTACAAAGAATAAGTCCTGGGGTCGATCTGCCGCAGTCAAATGACTGAAACAAGTAATAGAGCATGGAAAAACCAATGTAAAAATTATACCGATGACATAGTCAGTAATAAGCCACACACAGGATACATCGTAAGTTATACTTTTCACAGTATGGCTGAATGGTAAGAAATTTGCCTCACAACCAAGAGGTTCCAGGTTTGATCCCACTATTTGGCATCTTGGGAAGATGCCATCTTCTATAACTTTTGGGTCAATCTGTATCTTGCAAGGGAAATTGAGCAAACAGGAAGTGTATAGAAGCCTGTTTGTGCTCATAATTCAAAAGCACAGCATCATTATACACTCTTTCATGCTTATCCTGCCTGGGAATTATGCCAAGGATCTGTGGAATACTCAACCACATGTACATCAGTTCACTTAGCTGGTCATCCAGTTGATTGAACAACTGAATTCTTATTGAACCAAGGGAGTACCATTCATCCATCCATCCAACCAGCCAGCCAGCCATCCTTCCACACACACACACACACACACAATGAAAATGAGCAAAAAGAAATAACTCCAAGTCTCCAGTGGCATTACTTTGAACAATAAAAATAAAGAAAGGTACACTATCATCCAAGATAAATTTTTGATCTACTGAAATCATCTTTGCTTTGAGAGAAGGTAAACAAACACCTAGCGGCAATTGCAACTTCGCTTTGAATGACAAAGAGAGATTCTTCCAAGGAATCAATAATTCCCCAGAATTAGCATGTCATTAAGGATAATACAAATCTGTATATTCTGGAGTTGTAAACACATTTCTAGCTCAATAAACATCATCAGCATCGCAATTGTAAATACACACATGTATATGTACATGCATATACACACGTGTTTATGCTTGTGCATATATACACTCTAGTAAATGATCATTGACTCTCTTGGGTTCATTTGCCCTTTCACAGGTTTTGTTTTTCATGTTGCAGGGGACCTAAATATCACCTTCTCTGCACAGAAAGCAAGTTTGGCAAATTTCCTGGTTTAGTTGCCAATGGCTTAAATATGCAAAGGATGTACTGGCTTTCATGGTTAGAATTTGCAAGTCTATGATTATTAGACCTCTGAACTGACATATACACACACACACACACACACACACACACATACACATACACATACACACACATATATATATATATGTATTATATTTTGTGAAATTTGATTTAGTATTTCTAAATTGAATTTTTCCCTGTAAGTTTGGAATAATATTCCCTCATATTATTATATATATATATATTGGCCGGCCTGCTTGCTTAGCCAGCGAGGTGGTGTCATTTGAAGGCTAAAACAATGTGAAGCGCATTGTGACCAGCGATGTGTAGCAACATCTGATAGCCTGGTCAGTCACGGTGATATATATATATATATTCTAATTTATATATATGTATTATATTTTGTGAAATTTGATTTAGTATTTCTAAATTGAATTTTTCCCTGTAAGTTTGGAATAATATTCCCTCATATTATTATATATATATATATTGGCCGGCCTGCTTGCTTAGCCAGCGAGGTGGTGTCATTTGAAGGCTAAAACAATGTGAAGCGCATTGTGACCAGCGATGTGTAGCAACATCTGATAGCCTGGTCAGTCACGGTGATATATATATATATACAGACACATAAGGGTTGTATTGAAAGTAATTCAAAAGCAAGCATAGCTTTTTCATTAAATGACATAGCTTGATCAAACTGCACATGTTGCTTGAGTATTTCTTCCTCCTTACTTGACCTAGGTTTCATCACAGGTAATGCATTTGCACCGTTGTTGAACTCAGCTCTTGAATCCTCTTTGAAAAAAAAAGATTCTAGTGTACATGGTTGTCATAGCTGTACCTGCTTCTTCACAGCCACTTTCACTTCATCTGTGTCATCAGAACTTGTCCATGAAGATTGTCTTTCATTGGACTGGAAGGTGAAAGCTGGAGGATTCCAGATCTGGGTTGATGGGGGAACCACTGACCAGCCCAGTTTGTTGCCAAGATGTGTATGGTTGCACTTTGTCAAAGTGAATGTGAATCATTTTTGGTTTCTTCTTCCTAATTGCCTCTCTATGCTTTTTGAGTGTCTCAGTGCACCTTTTACTCTTCAGGGTACAGTTAAGTTACAAAAAAATGTCAAGGAGAATCCCACCCTTTTCATCCTGGAAAACAGTCACCGAGACTTTCTACGCTGATTGTTAGCTCTTGATCTTCTTAGACTTTGGAGAAGAGCAGTGATGTCATTCCATGGAGCGGGCTTTCATTTCCAGATCATAAAAATGTTACCACTTTATATTCGTTGTCACCATATCAGAAGAAAGAGAAAGTGTCTTCACAGGGTTCAAATGCTTTAGATAGATCAGTGTAGACTTCCAAACTTCTCTTCTTCAAATTGGGTGTCAATTGCTGAGGTATCTATTTTGCAGATACTTTTTGATGCATAAAGTCTTCCATCATCTTCTGTAATGCAGTGTAATTGCAGTTCAGTAATGCAACAAGTTCATGAATTCTGATTCATCTGTCTGTCTGTCTACTTACCATTGATTCATGTCAATGGTTGCAGTTGATGGTGTTCCACTGACTGGATTGTCATCGATGATGGTTTTTTCCCCTTCTTTAACCCTTTAGTGTTCAGATTATTCTATCAAACATAATGCTTATTGATTCCCATTGATTTGAATTAATCATGCATTATCTCATATCTTCAAGATCTTGATGGTGTAATTACCTAATGTAGAATAACATTGTAGGGTAGGTGTGAGAGCCTGGATCTGGTCAGTTTGAACATAAAACAGATTAAATATTTTGGCTGGATATGGCCGGTTTAAATACTAAAGGGTTTAACTTCTTCATCCATTTGAACATGTTAATCTTATCATCGGTGTCATCTTTTTTAACATTCTATGGCCTTCTGTTAATGTTGGACAGTCTGAACACTTTCTTCATCAAAAACTCAATGACAGAGTGTTGCTTCTGCTTGGCTCCCATTATTTGCCCACAATGAAGAACAGGAATAAGAGTTGCTCTACCAAATTGTGCTATTTGAAAAACCCATGTCAACTGATAAAAAAAATGTTATGCTCATTTTTGCATTACTTTGAGACAACCTTGTGTGCTTGTTGTATTATATGTATATTCACATATGTATATGTATACATATGTGTGTATGTATTCTCATCATCATCATCATCATTTAACGTCTGCTTTCCATGCTAGCATGGGCTGGATGATTTGACTGATGACTAGCAAACCAGATGGCTGCACCAGACTCCAATCTGATCTGGCAGAGTTTCTACAGCTGGATGCCCTTCCTAACGCCAACCACTCTGAGAGTGTACTGGTTGCTTTTACGTGCCACCGGCACATCTATATATATATAATATATATATATATATATATATCTATCTATCTATCTATCTATCTATATATATATATATATATATTTATACATATCTATATGTGTGTGTATATTTATAAATAATTAGAGAAATATAGTATGATAAAATTTATTCAACCATTGGAAATTCTTATATAACAACAATTGTTTCACAACTTAAAACATGCATAGATAAATTATTTTATTATCATTTAATATCCTTCTTCCATGCTGCCATAGATTGAACACATAAGATAGAATCTGTTGAGCTCTAATGTCTGCTTTGCCCAGATTTCTATGACTGGATGCACTTCCTAATGCCACCCATTATACAGAGTGTACAGGGTGTTGTTTTCATGGCAGAGGCATTAGTGAGGTGACCAAGTAATCGGCAAGACACATACAAAGGCCACTTGAATGAGTCGGGTTGCATTAGAGAGGGAGTTGGCTTTATGCTAGGCATTGAGAGGTTATATATACATATGTGTGTGTGTGTGTGTGTGTGTGTGTGTGTGTGTGTGTGTTTGTGTGTGTGTGTGTATGTACAGCATCATCATTATATTCCTCTAGTTTCTGTTTCCCATGCTGGGATGGGTTGAACATTTTGATCTGAGCTGGCAAACAAGACACTAGCCTAAGGTTTGTGGGGCTGATGAATTTTTTTTCACCTTACAACTATGTCTGCTCTTCACCCATACATAGACACACGCACACACACACATGTATACACACACATAAATGTATATACATGTGCAATAGCTAACTTGTAGTAATAGAAATAAGCTACAAAATTTTACAGCATTCAATACTAATTCAATATTACAACACAATAAAATAACAGGAAGGAGTTGCAAGACTGAAATTTCAATGAAATAACTGAATTTAGTCGTATCAGATATATATATATAATATATAGATGTGTGTTTGTGTATCCATACATACATACACATGCACACACACATACACATGTATGTATATATACACATATATACATATATGAATATGTATGTGTTTGTATATATATATATATGATATGTATGTATGTGTATGTATATATATGTGTATGTGTGTATATATATATATATATATACCTATATATATTATACATTATATATATATACACCCACACCTATATATATACTATATATATATATATATATATATATATATATAAAGCCCAAACATATGTACCGCCAAATCCTTTGTCTGCGTCATGTTATGCTTTTGGTAATATATATATATATATAATATATCAATAATATATATATATATATATATTAATTATATTTATATTATTTTTTGGGCGCGAAGAATACCTACAATATATTTTCTAAGACATTCATTGTCAAAACAGATGTATATATATATACATATAAATATATGCCTTCATTTTACTGATCACACAAATATAATGTATTTGTATTTATATAAAGATATACACCTGATTGTCTATATGTATATGTGTGTGTGTAAACAGCTCACTCCTACTCCTACTCCGATGTCCATATATGTACATGTACAGTAGCGTAACTTGCCCTTGTTCTGCTATTCATTGAAGAATTTTACATTCATCCATATGCGTAGGTAAGTGTGTATAGTCTAAGAGTTGTTCATTCATACGTTCATTTACTCATTCATAAAGAACTACGCTGCTATGCTTTCAGAAATACATATGTTCATACATTCATACTTACATATATACATTCATACATACATGTATATCTATCTATCTATCTATCTATCTATCTATCTATCTATCTATCTATCTATCTATCTATCTATCAATCTCTCATTTCCTCCCATCCTCTCTCTTTATATATAATTTTTGTGTAAATGTGTTTTTTTCTTTATCAAATGGCATCATTTTACTGCTACTACTTCTATATTTTTTATCTGTGTGTCCCTCGTTAATTGGTGCCAACATGCATTTGTATGTATATAACAGGTATAACACATCCACACACACACATTCACACTCACACTCACACACATTCACACACACATACTTATATACATGTATATGTTTGTATGTATATATATATATGTGTGTGTGTGTATATATATATATATAATTATATATATATATTATATATAAAAGTGTGTGTGTGTGTGTGTGTTGTCTCTTTACTATCTCACCATTGACTTACCCCCCTGGCATTGACATCTCCCCCCTACTCACAACCTCCCTTCAGCTCCAACTCCAATTTAGAACCAAAGCTCTGAGATAATCTATCACAAGGTTGATAGATAGATTATCGATTGATGTATAAGGTAGATTGACTGATGGATTTGTAAGATAGGTAGGTCGATTCCTTGTTCTAATTCCGAATCTATATATGCGGAATGGTCTCCATTTTTAGGAGAAGAAGAAGAGATAGTTTAGCTTTTATTTCTCCATAACGGAATTCATCTATATTCACATATAAATTTTTTTTT
>NC_043014.1:44649404-44666904 GCF_006345805.1 Octopus sinensis | reverse complement strand
TATTTCTAGCAAGTCGAGTAACCACGTAGAGGCTCCTTCCTTGGCCTGTGGTTATAAATGTGAAAACAGTGAAGTAACGACTCTTGGTGAAGTGAAAATCTGTAACCAGGAGTCAGTCATTAGCTTCAGCTATTTCACTTCACTACTGTCGATAATGCTCTTGGTAAATGCATGAACATCACACAATCACATTGCCTTGTTCTTTTATACTCCACCTGAAGATCTTTGTTGGAAATCAATACAGTTTCGTTTTATGTGCTTATGCACACACACACACACACACACACAGATACACACATGCATGTAGAATCGTACACACAGCAGATATAGACATATATGCGTTAAGTTCTTAACGTTGGCTTACACACTTCCTCACAGCTGATCAATATTTTTCAATTCGGAGTGAAAAATGTGACTCGATATAAGTCAACACGTGATGCACGGGCACCTGAAGACAGATAGAAAACGTCCTGATCGAAATACTATGAAAAAATTAGAAAAAAAAACTGAAAAAAAACCCCCCCCAAAAAATAATGGAATAAAATTTTAAAAATTAAAAGAAATATATATTTTGAAAATTAACGTGGATTATTGATCTGAAGCATTATCTCACTTAGAGATTACTGATGCAACAACTATTTCATAACTCGTGTCTCAGTATAGGAGAATATCTTCTGTGTGTTATATGTGTGAATGAGTGCATGTGGAGAGCGTATTTATGCTTGTACCTATTTCTACTGACTTTAGTTTTTACTTTGCTGCAAAGCAGGTTCCAATGAGGAAGCCTCTATGCTACCTTCTCAGCTGGCTAGAAATAGTAGTCAAATACTTCTCAGATCACACACTAATGTCTTGAAAATAATATATGTTGGATAATAAGGCGGCGAGCTGGCAGAAATGTTAGGCGCAGGAGTGGCTGTGTGGTAAGTAGCTTGCTAACCAACCACATGGTTCCGGGTTCAGTCCCACTGCGTGGCATCTGGGGCAAGTGTCCTCTGCTATAGCCCCGGGCCGACCAATGCCTCGTGAGTGAATTTGGTAGACGGAAACTGAAAGAAGCCTGTCGTATATATGTATATATATATATATATGTATGTGTGTGTTTGTGTGTCTGTGTTTGTCCTCCTGGTGTGTTTACGTCCCCGTCACTTAGCGGTTCGGCAAAAAGAGACTGATAGAATAAGTACTGGGCTTACAAAGAATAAGTCTCGGGGTCGATTTGCTCGACTAAAGGCGGTGCTCCAGCATGGCTGCAGTCAAATGACTGAAACAAGTAAAAGAGTAAAAGAGTATGTCGGGTGAAATGCTGAACGGTATTTCGAATTCCACCGAGGTCGCCTTTGCCTTTCATCCTTTCGGGGATGATAAATTAAGTACCAGTTGTGTACTGGGGTTAATCTAATCGACTGGCCCCACTGTGTGAATCTCTGTATTCTAGTATTTCTTTGTAAGTTTGTGAATTTATGCTTGAAAATATATAAATATATTTTCCCATTATAGTAGCACAAATGCATGAATATCATAATTAACGTTTGATTAACGATTTTCATTTTCATTAATGACAAAGCCAATACTATTTGTTTGTCAGGGAGTGGATATTTTTTCTCCTTAGATTTGACCCCACCGTGTTAGTGAGTATATACATGTTTTATATATACATACATTTGTATGTATGGATATGTGTGTATGTATATATATGCATCTATATACATGAGTGTGTGTGAGTGCGTATAATGTATATAGCTGTATGTGTATACACAAGCATATATATAACCAATCAGTACACCGTGATATGCCTCAATTCTTTATGAATCCTATATAGCCAATAAATGTATGTGTATATATATATTTCTTTACTACCCACAAGGGGCTAAACACAGAGGGGACAAACAAGGACAGACAAAGGGATTAAGTCAATTACATCGACCCAGTGCGAAACTGGTACTTTATTTATCGACCCCGAGAGGATGAAAGGCAAAGTCGACCTCGGCGGAATTTGAACAGACGAAATACTGCAAAGCATTTTGCCTGGCGTGCTAACGTTTCTGCCAGCTCGCCGCCTCGACATATATATATATGTATGTGTATGTAGAAGACACTTGCCCATGGTGCCACACCATGGGACTGAACCCGGAACCATGTGGTTCGAAGGCAAGCTACTTACCACACAGCCACTCCTACACCTACAGACTTTAAAAACATAAGCACTAGGATTGATTTATATAACGACTTTCAAGATGGTATCCTAGCATGGCTGCAGTCCAGTGACTGAACAAGCGAAAAATAAAAGATGTGTATCACTTTCAGCATTTCAAACTGAATGTTGTCCACCAGTTCATGAGAGACTACTGACTGAGCCAAACTCTTTACAAAATGCATAATCAAATGATGAATCTTTGACTTGGTTGGTGGTGTCCAACATTGAAATAATCCGAATATGCTCTTCTAGTTTATGTTATTGACTGATGGTATTTCAAGTAAGAATCTCTTATCTTCATTATTTGCTCGGATGAATTCTCAGGGGTCCATTTACATGCCTGCAAAAATGAAAAACAAAAATTCAAGTGACATAAAAAAAAAGGTAATATGAATATTTAAAACCTCTGCGTGGTTTTTATTTTTTACCACCCAGTGTGTATGTGTAAACATATCTGATCGTTTTAGTGTCAATGATTCTACCTATAACGACTTTTAATGTGAAACTGACAACAATTTGAATTTCTTTTTAATTATCTTGTGTTCTGCTTTATGTCTGCCAGTGGCACATGACCTGCTGTGCTTGAGGAGACCTATTGAGTCAAGTACATAAACATCAAAACAAATATCAAATGGAAATAGTAGTTGTGATACATGTGCTGGTGGCATGTAAAAAGCACCATCCGAACGTGGCCGATGCCAGCGCTTCTGTGCCGGTGGCACGTAAAAAGCACCAACCAATTGTGGTCGCTGCCAGCCTCCCTTGGCACCTGTGCCGGTGGCATGTAAAAAGCACCCACTACACTCAAGGAGTGGTTGACGTTAGGAAGGGCATCCAGCTGTAGAAACACTGCCAGATCAGACTGGAGCCTGGTGCAGCCTCCTGGCTTCCCAGACCTCGGTCGAAGCATCCAACCCATGCTAGCACGGAAAACGGATTTTAAACGATGATGATGACGAGTTTATAATAGAATCTACCTCTAGCAAATAGGTTTTTGGCGTTTCTGTTGAGGAAATGAATGCACAGAAGTATACTTAAGTCCTGGTTAAAATATATGCAGAAATACCTTGATATTCAAGTTAATTTGTTCTCAGAGATCACCCGTAAAGCAAAAACTTGTAGGAGTGACTGTGTGGTAAGTAGCCTGCTTATCAACCGTATGGTTCTGGGTTCAGTCCCACTGCATGGCACCTTGGGCAAGTGTCTTCTACTATAGCTTCAGGCTGCCCAAAGCCTTGTGGGAGGATTTGGTTGATGGAAACTGAAAGAAGCCTGCCATATATATATATGTATTACTTTATTTAAAAGCAGCAGAAATTCAACAAAACCTGTTACTCGGAGTTTCACCGAGTAACAGGTTTTGTTGAATTTCTGCTGCTTTTAAATAAAGCATATTACTCTACCCCTGGTATTTGAGTACTCTTTTTTTCCACCTTGTTTCACATTTATGTGTTTACTCCGATATATATATTGTATATATACATGTGTGTGTGTGTGTGTGTGTGTTTGTGTGTCTGTGTTTGTTGCTCCAACATCGCTTGACAACTGATGCCCTTCATGTTGCTAACCCTAGCTTGTTTCCATATCCCATATCCAGACATGTTCTTACAAGGAAGGCTTGAATAAATTCTCAACTCAGACCACTTTACATCTCATTATTCAGTGTTTTGTATCTGAATGCTTGCCTCCGATGGGAGTATTTGGTGGTGCAAGCACTGATAGGTTCCAACAATACATCAAAGATGAAACGCCTTGTTGGAGGCTTCTAATTGTTTTTGTCTACTTTGTAAGTTGGTTAACTCCCAGTATAATGATGGTTTATATCTGGTCAATTAATCACAGTTTGAGTGTTTTCTTATACTTATTGAGATAAAATTAATTTTCATGACAGCACTTTAGTAACTCATTTTTCTTTATAGTAATTGGCTGCTTTGTCAAATGTCAATTTGTTTAAAGATATATTTGTCTGAAATTCATTTACATCATTAACTAGGCTCATACTGTAAGCATTTCTATAAGGATTTTATTGTGCATGTATCTAAATCTGAAGTGGTATCTAAAAGGTTAACTGTGCTTATATTATTGTCAACTACACAGCCAAGCCATCATCTCTGTACAGTCCTATAGCTAAAGATTTAAATCTTGCTTAAAGTACATCTAAGATATATAATTCAATGAGCTTGCAAAGTTCCTTGGCATGCAGAGCTCACAAGCTGACATCAAACAGATCATTGATGTATTTTATTCATCTTACATCCTCATTCAATAGGAGTGATTTTCTGGAATGCATAATAATCTATATATCGCTGTCATTTATAGTATATCATATTCTTACAAATTTCAGTTCTTTAAAGACAAGGGTTTTGGTGATGGTCTTTGAATGGGATGAACAACATCTGCTTTAGTCTCTCATATTACTGAACCAGTTAATAAATATATACATATAGAAGCATATTTGAAAAAAGTACTCAATACGAAAAGTAAAGTGTATATAAATATTTATCTGATACGAAATCAAACTTTTCATTTTCATATTGTTAAGTATTCAATTCGTTTTTACATTTTTACATTGACTCTGTCTGGCACCTGTCATTGACTCTGTCTGGCACCATTTTACGTTTTTACATTGACTCTGTCTGGCACCTGTGCAGGTGGCACGTAAAAAACACCCACTACACTCGCGGAGTGGTTGGCGTTAGGAAGGGCATCCAGCCGTAGAAACACTGCCAGATCTGACTGGGCCTGACGAAGCCTTCCAGCTTCACAGACCCCAGTTGACCCATCCAACCCATGCTAGCATGGAAAGCGGACGCTAAACGATGATGATGATGATGATGATTTCTAATTATTCAAACAGTTGAAATGAAGCTTAATAGAGACAGAGTTATATATACAGCGGTGGTGCCCCAGCATGGCCGCGGCCTTCGGGCTAAAGCATTTTTAAGGATTTTTAAGGATACTTAAATATTTGAAGACAAAATACAATTGGTATCAGAGTAACTTTTGAAAAAATGTCATATTTCAAATTTTCATATGCAGTGTTCAAAGGCATACAGTGCAAAAGATGACTCTATAGAAATAAATCTTAAAATTGATTTTATAGAAAAGAAATACAAAAATATTTTTAAAATGTAAAATATGTTAGAAACATGGGAGACTACCCAAGGCACTGTGAACCTATTGTAGTAAAGATATAATGCTTGCTAACTAATAGGAATCTGGAAACTTCTTAATATATAATATTGAAAGTTTTGTACAAGAATCAACCAACTCAGATTTTTTGGTTCAAAATAGCAAATGGTTGCAATAAAAATATTGCATGTTCAGAAAAATAGAGGGTATTTTCGGACCATTAATATAAGGAGGACACTTTTGGATCATTGGGGAACACATATACCACAGAAACCAGGAAACCGGGGCCCATGAACCTGGCTAGGCTTGAAAAGGGCGACATTTATCGTTTAAGGCTACAGTAGAAGACACTTGCCCAAGATAGCACATAGCGAGACTGAACCTTGAATCATGTGGTTGGGAAGCAATCTTCTTATCACACGGCCATGGAACAGCCAATGATGTCACCAGCTATATGCTTCACTTGAGCAACAAATATAACTTGTGCTCTAAATTCTGTGGCTTGTGTAAAGTTGAAAAATATTTCATCACTTCTAAATATTCTAGCTCTTTAAATATAAAAAAATTAGAGTTCATTTCAAAGTGTTGTCATGAAAATAAATCCATTCTGACCTCAATAGTGTCAAGGAGCCAGACTGCAGAAAGAAGACATCATTAAGTATACAATATTAATAAGTGATGATAGAATCTTATACTGAAATATGCAGACACACATTTCTGTGTGGGCAAATGTGGATTTGATATGCATATTTAACTAATTGTATCTGTGTAAGCACATATAAGTATATACACACATGTATATATACACATATATATGTATATACAGACATATGCCTGTATGTCTGGGCACACCTTTTAATGCAATGGATGCCAAATGGTTTGCAAATCTAATGGAGGCTTAAAAAGACAGTTTAAGATCACAAAGATCAGAGCTTATCTGCAGCTCTTGGTGGTCCAGATTAGATATGCAATCTATGTGGGGGTCTTTTCAAAACATTGTTTGGTTTAAAAAGCCACATCAGATGCCATGATGGTTCTAAGGTGTAGGTACAGGAGGTGGTCAAACTGTGCATAAGGAGCAGACACCCACCATATATATATATACATATACATACGAAAGAAGGTTTGAAAATGCAATTTAAAAGATATTTATTTACTTTACCGGTTTCACTCTTTGGAAAAAGATTGTCAAAAGTAACATGTAGAAGTTTGGTTGCGTTAATTATTGGTTGTTGCAAATTGCTACATTACATATACACAGTCTTTGGTAACAGGGACATGTTAAGGACATAAAAAAGTTCAACAAGTTCCTTAAAATATTGGGCACAAAAGATTACTACATAAATAATCGTTCTCAAGGACATGTTTAAGATAGTTTCCAGAAGGAATTGATATTGGTATTGTATCTGTATATTCAAACATGCACAGAATATTGGTTGACACAGAGTACTATAATCCATATAAATATACATTCTTTGGTGACAAGAGTATGTTGAGAATATAAAAAAGTTTAACAAGCTCATTGAAATAATGGGCACAAAAGATTACAACAAATGTATTATACATCTCAAGATAATTTCCAGGAGGAATTATTAAAATATATATATATATATGTATGTATATATATGTATGTGTGTATATATATATATTTTGTATATATATGCATATATATGTATATATATATATATATATATATATATATATATATATAATATATAATATATATATATATATATATATATATATATATATGTATATATGTATATATGAGACAAGGCATGTGGGTAGAATGCACAGGTTGGGGGCAAGCAGAGAGCAATGATACAGTGGCACCAGGCCAGAGGACAAGATTGGGGAGTGGGAGGTAATCATAGTACATGAAATGGGAATGTGAGGAAGAGAAGGGCTATATATATGTTACACTCTAACCATTCATCCTCTGACACAATTTCCCTCTTCAAATGCCCCTGCTCCTCTCAAAATTCCTTGTCTTGTGAGTTACTTGGTGACCCTGCCAGTGCTGGTGTCATGCAAAAAGCATCCAGTCCACAGTGTATCGTGGTTGGCATTTGGAAGGGCATCCAACTGTAAAAAATCAGACCCAAACTAACCTTGCCTGTGTTAGTGCCACATAAAATGCACTGAGTCCACTCTGCAGAGTGGTTGATGTTAGGGAGGGCATCCAGCTGTAGAAACCCTGCCAAAAGAGACACAGTTGCCTGGGGTAGTCTTCTACCTGGCTGGCTCCTGTCAACTGTCCTTCCCATGCATGCACAGAAGATGAATGTTAAGCAATGATAATGATGATAGTAATGATGATTGTATATATGGTTTAATTGACTCTCTTTGCTTAATTATCATCCTCCTTACACATCAGGTATCTGTGGTTTCCTTTCTTGCAGACTATATAATCCATTTGTCTTAAAGTCAGTTTTTCTCTCAACTCATTTGTGCTCTGTTGTTCATTCACATTAACATTATATATCAAGCAGGGCATGTTCCCTTCATTTCTATCCACTCTTTATACATCTGCCTTATTCAATGACCATGTTTCACTACTGTGCAATATTGCACTTCAGTAGATAAGCATTGTATGTTCTAGCATTCACTCAGAGAGAGGTCCCTTAGTTGCCAATAGATGTAATAGTACAGTGAAATTTTACCATCCTGATCTTACTTTGGTAATTATACTTTCAGAAAAATTCTCCCAGCAGCTGATTAAATCACCAAGATAACAGAAGCCTTCAGTTCCTTCAAATGTCTAGAAGCACATGATCCCACTGTACACTGGAGGTTTATGTCAAATACATTATATGGAATTCTAACTCGCTTCTTATTTGTATATCAAGCATATACCAAATGGCAGTACATTTCTACCTTTTTCCTTCCTAGCTAAACATTTTTTGTCTTCATTTAGTTTATTTTGAGTCCTCTTGAATCTAGGATTTGCTGTCATGTTAGTAATTCCCTCTCTAATTCATTGACGCATTCAGCTCTGAGAGCTGTGTCAATGTCATTGACATACAGGAGTTCTCATGGACAGTTTGTCAAAAAGTGGCTGACTACCAATCCTTGATGAACACTTATCTGCATGATAAACTTTATGTTGAACTTATTACTTTCTATCCCTTTGCTGATAGCCATCACTGTACATGACTTGATAGATCACACAAGCCACTCAACTACACCTTGTTTTCTTAGTGACAAGTAGAATACAGAACATGATACCCTGTCAACAGTCTTCTGCAGGTCAACAAATGCTAGATATGTTGTCATTTTCTCTTAGCTTAGAATTTCCTTGCTGTTGTCTCATAAAGAAAAGGACATTGGGACATCCTGTCCTTGAACAGGATATATTAATTCTCTTAATAATCTGTGCTACAATTCTTTCTGCTACTTTAATAACTTGGTGCATCACTTTGATGCTTCCATTGTTGCTTTTTTTCTAAAAGCATCTCCATTGCCTTTGTGACAGTTGATACTGATTCTGCTCATCCAGTCATCAGACATGACACCACCTTTAATGTCTGTGTTCCATGGTAGTATGGGTGGGACAGTACCACATGAACTGGCCAGGCTGAAGCCTGCACCAGACTTCTGTGGCTGTTTTGGCAGGATTTTTACAGCTGGATGCCTTTCCTGACACCAACCACCCAGCAGTGCATGCCTTACTTCAGTGGATATTTCCAGTGTCTCTTCCCAGCATTCAAGCACTTTTAACTTGTATAGTTGTCAACTCCAATAGCTGGTCCCTTTTGGTCGTATTTGCAGTGGTGCTGCCTTCCTTGCATTCTCTTCATCCAGCAACTTCTCACAAGAACTTTTCTGTGCTTCTTTCTTCTCAGTGTCAGTGAAGGCAAATGCCCTAGCCATTTCGATGCACACTCATCACCATCCCTATTATCATTGTTTAACATCTGATTTCCATGCTGGCATGGGTTGGACGGCTTAACATAGGGGCTGGCCAGCTGGCAGAACCGTTAGCACGCCGGGCGAAATGCATAGCCGTATTTCGTCTGCAGTTACGTTCTGAGTTCAAATTCCGCCGAGGACGACTTTGCCTGTCATCCTTTTGGGGTCGATAAATTAAGTACCAGTTATGCACTGGGGTTGATGTAATCGACTTAATCCGTTTGTCTGTCCTTGTTTGTCCTCTCTGTGTTTAGCCCCTTGTGGGTAGTAAAGAAATAGGTGTTTCGTCTGCCGTTATGTTCTGAGTTCAAATTCCGCCGAGGACAACTTTGCTTTTCATGGTCGATAAACTAAGTACCAGTTATGCACTGGGGTCGATGTAATCGACTTAATCCGTTTGTCTGTCCTTGTTTGTCTCCTCTATGTTTAGCCCCTTGTGGGTAATAAAGAAACAGGTTTGACATAGGGCTGGCCAGCTGGGAGCTGTCCATACTCCAATTGTCTGTTGTGGCATGGCTGGATGCCCTTTCTAATGTCAACCACATAAGAATGTGCCAGGTACTTTTCACATGCCACTGGTGTTTATGCAGCACCAGCACGGGTGCATTTATGTAGCACTGACATGGGTGCATTTACACAGCACCTGGCACACACAGGTGCTTTTTATATAGCATCAGCACCTGAAAGACAGGTGTGTATATGTGGGAAACAGCGATTATACTTAGCTTGATGTGTCTTATCAAGTACAGCAAATCACATCTCCTGGTCCTTTGTCATTTCCTCAGTGAGGCTCAGCGTCTGAAAATCCTTTCTCACCACTTCATCCCATGTCTTCCTGGGTCTACCCTCCACAAGTAGAGCTCAGCATTTCTTTATGCAGCTGTACTCATCACATGACCAACCCAGCACACTCTTCTCCCTTGCACACAACATCTGATGCCTCTTATACCTAGTTTACCTCATAAATCATCTACACTCTGTCATGCATGCACACTGACATTACCCATCCAGCAGAGCATGCTAGCTTCATTTCTT
The DNA here is from genome assembly GCF_006345805.1 of Octopus sinensis. Lineage (NCBI taxonomy): Eukaryota > Metazoa > Mollusca > Cephalopoda > Octopoda > Octopodidae > Octopus > Octopus sinensis. Next base: position 44,656,628 of record NC_043014.1, on the reverse strand, counting down.
TGAAGCTTTCACAAGTCCTCTGTAATCAAAGCCCATGTTTCACTGCCATGTAACATAACTGTACGTACACTGATTAATAGTTTTTTTTCAATCCAGAACGTCTTGCACTTTTGACCCTCTTATAACAGAACATTATATACCCCCATCCCCATATATACATGGAATTATATATATATATATATATATGTGTGTGTGTGTGTGTGTGTATATATATATTGGAAGGTTTGGAGATGATGTGCAGGTATTTTATATTAGAAGAAATGAGGTACTCAGAAAATTGGATGGTTTATATTTACAGATATTTATTTGTATATTACATTTTTTATACATCATATAACTTAGATCATGTATTAGCGCTTTCTCCCATTCTAGTGGGGTTTTCATTTCAATAAAATGTGTGTATATATATATATATATATATATATATAAAACAAAGTAAAGTTGTAAGATACCGCACTAGTGGAAATATATATGGAAGAAGGTTTGAAAATGCAATTTTAAAGATCTTTAAAACTGCATTTTCAAACCTTCTTTCATATATATATATATATATATATATATATATATATATATATATATATATACCCGTGAGTGCATGTATGTGTGTGTACACATTCTTCTTATTTGTATAAATTACCGACAATGTACTGAGTGCCTGCTAAGATCGTTGTCCATTCTCAGGGATTAAATATCTCTACACTTGGACGAACTAAGATCGTATTGCCCAAATTCGTGTGCATATCCGTAGACATACATTTGGAATCTAGAGAGCGTAAATACTTGCAGCATTAATAATAGTATGTATGTTGATAACTTTTTCTTTGTGTACGGTTTTATTTCACACTACGTTGTAAGTGAAAGATTTACATTGTCGTATGAACCTGGAGATTATGTAGCAGATTCTTTTAATTGACATGGTTTATGCATTTTTTTCTGCTTGCTTGTTTGTGTGTGTCCCTATAAAATGCTGACAGAAGTCTCTGGTTGAGAATATCTTGAATTGACAATAATGTTACCACGTGAGTAATCAGTTCCTTCACACGTAGTCACACCTGCTCGCCTGTAATTGTGTTGCAGTTATGCTAGTACAGGTACGAGCTACACTTTTTGAGGGAAATATAACAGCCTCGACTCTTGTCTGGCGCTCTGGAATAAATTGTTAAAGTCATCCTCAGTTCGATCTGAATTTCGGAAGACAATTACGGTAAAATTAGTGATTGTTAAAAAATAAAAAAAAGAAACTAGCAATAACAGGAATCACAAATGAAGAACGTATATGTATACAACTCATGATACCGGATATTCCATACATCAGCTGTTAATTGAAGACCATGATAGCTTGGAAACCTTTCAGCGTCACTTACTTACGCTGTACAGGATATGAGGGAAAGAGATAATTGCGTTTTCAGGAATTGATTGGTTGGCTTTTAGGTTCGCATTGAATTTTTTCCTTGAATGGCTATTTCAGTTAACGGACCTACTACCATCGCTACAAAGCGGTACCGAAGAGAGAAATCTTACTGCTCGTGTGTGTGTGTGTGTGTGTTTGTGTGTGTGTATGTCTTCTGGAGAAATATTGCAATAAAAAGGGGAGTGTCAGCGGGTGGCGAAGATCGAATACAACGAACTGCTAAACTATACTGCAGCCACAACAGTAGGACTTAGGTGAGGAGAAAGTAAAACGTTGATTTGTACGACACCCTTTTTTTCATCATCTTTTTTTTTAATTTTTTCCCCCCGTCACCCCCTCCCTACCTTGTCCCCCTTCATCTCTCCACTTTCCTTCCTCTTCAACAGATAGATCAGATCGACTTGCTTCAGATGCTGCTGTCTCTTGTAATGCCATGGAGATTGGCATGTGTTTGGCTCTGCTGTACCGTTGTTGACTGTCGTTAGCTAACAAACCACCCCCAACACCATCGATATCACCCATTCAGCCTCTCTCTCTCTCTCTCTTTCTCTCTACTCCTCTTTGCCTTCCCCTTCTATATATCTCCATCACCATCTCACTCTCACTACCTCTTTCTCTCTCTCTCTCTCTCTCTCTCTCTCTCTCTCTCTGTAGCATTCATCCAAGCATCCATCGATGCACGCATCAATACAACTCCTCTATTCGCAGGAACTGCTACCTTAAAATGCAGTTGGAAGGCACATCTACATAATGTTGCTTATTGTACGTGAATCCGTTTTAGTTGCCTGGCACAATGTACTTGTGTGGAGTTAATAGGCACTGTACACCACTGACCGAAAGCTTGTTCACACCGAATATCTTGTGTGTCGGCGTAAGTATAGATGTGTTCTACACATATACACACACAAACACACACACACTATATACATACATACATACATACATACATACATACGTACGTACGTACATACATACATACATACATACATATATACATACATACATACATCATACATACATACAACATACATACATACATACATACACACACACACACACACACATATATATATATATATATACACATTTATATATTTATATTTATAGACGTAGATCTATGGAAATGTTACTCCCGTGTTTTTATTGAATATCACCATCGTCTGAATTCTGAACAGATTGATTTATATATATATATATATATATATAGATATATTTTAAACTACTGATGAATGATAAAGAAAGGATATGTTTAGAAAATCATCTAGTAATTTGCGGTTGGTTGGGGTGTTAACATTTCTGAAAAAAATATATATTACTTCATTTATGTAGGTATGCAACCGTCGTCAATGAATTGACGAAGCGATGCTGTGTAGTGTGAAGTGATGATGATGCTCTGTATATTACTGTATTGCCTTTGATGTTGATTGTAAGGGTGTATTATGTAGCAACAACATATATATATATATATATATGTATGTATGTATGTATGTATATGTGTGTAATGTCGTTAGTTAGCCGTTTGGAATCTAAGTAAATCAATAGTTTTAATAACGGGGAGACGATCGGTGTATTGTTGGAAACGTCCTCATAACGTATTCACTACGGAAGGAAATTCCTACTCGGGAGACTGAATGTGCTTGTAGTAAGCCTTTTATTCTGTTAGTCGTCGAAAAAAATAACTCACACGAACACATACATGTATATATATATATTATATATATATATATATATATATATATATATATATATTCCGTTTTCCCCCTTTTTTTTTCTCCTCCTTTCCGCTGTCATCGACGAAATATAGCTGGTTCTATTTTTCTAAGGTATCACTTGGTTCGAAAGTGAAAGTAAGTACGTACGTACATACATACATACGTACATACGTACGTACATATGTACGTGTGTATGTGTATGTGTGTGTGTGTGTGTGTGTGTATTTACATATCAGAAATAACGCTACCATCCTTGCTGCAATCAGACCAAGCAAAAAGCATGTTTTTCCCAGACTCTGTACCACTTTCATTTTAACGTCATCACACAAAGGGAATTTTTCACACTCTATTCCCTTTGGCTTTCTCCTAATTCCCCCCCCCCCCATTTCTTTAATGATGTGTTTTCGTGTGTGCAGGTTTATATGTAATTTAAGAGAGATAGCATTGACTGACTATATACAGCCGAAATCTGCGATGAGGGATCAGTTTCTGACTGAAGAATGAAGGCTTTGAATGACCCGTTTGTCTTTTTGTTCGTCCCTTCGTGTATTTCACGTTTTTTTATTTATGTAAAGGTTTATTATATATATATATATATATGTATATGTATAAGTATGTTTGTGTGTAATCTGTTAATTCAGTATTATTTGTTATGCCCCGCTTAATCCCTTAATCTTCCTTCATTCCTCCGGATAGCCTGTAAGTTGTTGTCACATCATCTAGTAAATAATAATAAAAGGGTGAAAAAAAAAGGAAAAGAAATCTTTGATCGAAATAGTCATATGATGGTGGTGATGATGCAGTCGTATAGATGTTTATTACTGACAAGTTGAGCTATTCACTAGTGGAGTTTCCTATTAATTCCGTATTGGCTGCAGCTCTAGACTATTTCCATTTCGTATATATATATATATACACAGACGCGTACACACACACGCACACGCGCGCGCAAATCACTTGCACACAACCATACCGACACGCACGTATCAAACCTACTTCCTTCCTTTCCATATGTGATATTTATAGACACGGGACTTGAGTTCATATGTAAAATATCAGAGACACTGTTATGAGCTCGCCGTTTCGATTCTTGCTCTGGGAGGGGTGTTGTGAGGTGCTACACAGGTGGTGTCAGGTATGTAAATGACGGGTGGGATCTACAACATATATATATATATATATATATAGGATCTACAATATATATATATATATATATATATCTGTAAAATAATATGTGACAATTATTCAATAGCCAAGATAAAACTCTGAGTTTCGGATGCCGAGGTGGAAATCCACAACACCATCTCTTCGGTTATCTATCTGGCCTTCTCAGAGTTTTATCTTGGCTATTGAATAATTGTCACATTATTTTTACGGATAAATTTCCTCTATTTACATAATATTGAGGTCTCTTTCTTTCTTTTGTTATCTTACCGTTTTTACCAATATATATATATATATATATATAATATATATATATATACAACCATAACTCGAATTATTAATTGAATTTAAATTATTGTTATTCGAATAGGTACAGCCATGAAACGATCGTAGTGTTTTACTCTTTATCTTTTATTAAACTTTTAATACTTTTGATATATTTAAAATAATATAAATTAAATCAATTTTATGTATTGGCTTATGTTTTTCACTGTTTGATTTGCCTAATAGTGGTTTTATCTCTAATTTAATATAATATATATATATACTCGCACATACACTCATGTTCGAGATACCTATGATTATTGTGAATGGTGAAGGTTTTTGTTATGTATGGGTATGCGTGTACCGAAAGACGTTTCAAGGAATTGACAATACTATCACCACGGATAATGTCAAATCAGTCTGGGTAGGTTGAACAGCTGTCTTTTAAACCGAAAACGGCCGAGTTCAGTCTCAAATTTTGTCGTCCATCTAGTGCCTGCTTTTGCGTTTTATTTATCTAGATTTAACTCACATGTCATATTTATTATATTTCTAACATACTTGTTGGTCCCCCCCCCTTTTTTTTTATTTGATCATGGTATCCCTTTATATAAAAATGCCTTCTGACAACTGATTGCCAGCATGTTAACTAGGGCTCTTACAAAATTTATTTTCTTAAATGTTATTTTCAAAATCTTGAGACAAAGCCTAAATCGGATTTAAAAAAAAAAATTAACATCTTACCACTTATTTAATGTTTATATATATATATATATAATATATATATATATATATATATATAATATATATAAAACTATAAATAGGGTATCTGAGAGAAATAGCAGGGTTTTGGCTGCTATTTCGGCATGGTGGTGTCTCTCAGATACCCTTATTTATAGTTGTAAAAAATTACCTTTGTATGGTATTTATTCCCATGCTGGCCACTTGATAATATCGATATTTAAATATCGATATAATCCTTATTTATAAATTTATATATATATATATTAACATGGGTTGGATAGTTCTGTAAATTCATGTCTGGATGCATTGCTGGAACATGGTATTTTTACACTTATTACTCAGCTGTTAAGTAAGAGTGATGCATTTTTTGTCCTTCCCTTTAGTTAGGATAAATGAGATAAGATAAGTATTGCAATGTGTATTGCCTAAGGGCTTGAAAAAATAATATATCTGTGAGAATGTAATGAAATCTCCACAGATTCAGCGATTGATAACGTAAGTCCCTCCAGTTACTTAATCCTGATTAATATAAAAAGAAGAAAAGTAGGTGAAAAACGGAAAGGAAGAGATGAATACAAATTATGCAACTCTGTTAGTCACTTTTAAAACGCTTATATACACTTGGGTGAATTTATAAGGTGAGGAAATTTTATTTGCCCGATTTTAATCAAAGGCTGCCGATTTGGCTAAGATTAAATATTGTTAGTCATATATCTTTTTGAAGCTTAATAACAAGCTGATTTATAAGGTAAAATATCAACACACACACACACACACACAAAAGCACTCATATGCACACACATGCATGGCTGTGTGGTTTCAATCTCTATCTGTTAAGTCGACTCACAAGGTTTTGGTCAGCCCATGGCTACAGTAAAAGACATTTGCCCAAGATACCATGTGATGGAACGAATCAGGAATCATGTGGTTGGGAAGCACATCTTGTAACGACACAGTCAACCTTTGCCTGCCCCCCTCTCTCTTATATATATATTTATATATATATGTTGTATGTATGTATGATATGTTTGTTTGATATCATATATATATATATATATATATATATGAGAACACAAACGGATGTTCACAGTATTTCGTCTGCCGTTGCATTCTGGTTCAATTCGCGAGGTCGACGCCATCCTTTCGGGGTCGATATTACATATATAACTATCATATAGTCGATGTATCGACTTAATGTGTCCTTGTATCTCTATTAGCATTGTTGTGAATAACTATATATATATACTATTATTCAAAACGGTTTGATTCGGATTCTGTGCTACTTCAACTTTCGCAAGCCCCTAACGGAGCTACGATGATAGTCTAAGAAGTGATGCATGGTACTAGAATTTTCGACTAGAGTCAAATATAGCATACGACTCCAAATCGTTGTTGGTGTATCCACATAAGTTGAATCAAGACCGGCTAGTTTGTACTGGCATCAAGTTGTATTAGCTGTAATAAGGAACTCAAGCCAAACGGTGATATTTTAAAATCATTTAATATATTTCAAAAGTATTTTTGAAATGCTTTACCTGAGAAAGGTTTATGTAAAGGCTACACTTCCTATTATATATATTACGCAAACCTGTGATGTACATATTAAATGATTTCCAAAGATCACTATTTGATTTGACTCATTATTACAACTATATATATATATGTGTGTGTGTGTGCACATATGCATATACACAATAGGTCTCTCGCAGTTTCTGTCTGCCAAATCCTCACCCAAGACTCAGGGCCATAGTAAAAGAAACTTGTCTAAGGTATGGTTATGAAGTCTGCTTCACAAGTCTGATTCAGTCTAAATGTGTGGTATCTTGAGCAGATATTTTCTACTATATCTTCAAACCAACCGATGCCTCGTGAGTGGAATTGGTTGACGGAAGTTGTATGGAAACCAGTCATACATATATATATGACATG
>NC_043014.1:44626904-44644404 GCF_006345805.1 Octopus sinensis | reverse complement strand
AAGAAGGACATAGGCAAATTCATTAAATGCTGGTTAAAGAAGTTTTTTCTTGCTTGTGCATGTGTTTGGTTCCATGTTGGTGTGTATGTATGTTTTAATGAATGTAATGTGGTGAAATGGTATGCATGTGTGTGTGTGTGTGTGAGTGTGTTTGTGTGTGTGTGTGTAGAATACTGCTTAAATTGTTTTCCCTTTTTTGTGTTGCAAGTGCTAGTCATTCATTACTGTGTATACATATGTATGCATGTGTGTGTATATATATTTATATATATATATATATATATATATATATATATATATATATGTATATATATGTATGTATGTATATATATATATATATATAATATATATATATATATACATATATATATATATATATATATATATATTAGAAGGTTTGGAGATGATGTACAGGTATCTTATATTTGAAAAAATGAGGTACTCAGAAATCTGGATGGTTTTATATTTACAGATATTTATTAGTATGTTACATGTTTTTATATATCATATATTAGTGCTTTCGTCCATTCTAGTAGAGTCTTCAAATTGAACTCTAGTATATATATATATACACACACACACACATATGTATACATGTATATATCCACATATACATATATAAATATCTATCTACCAATCTATTTATATATATATATATATATATGCCATCATAAAGTAAATGCTACCATGGCCGATATCCAAACTACAGTGGAAAAGGCTAACCACTGGATTTAGTTAAAAAGCGATGAGCAATGGCTAGAAGAATATTGAGCTTTATTTGATAACCGGTTGATTTAGCAAGCGGGATCTCATATCAGTGAATGGGGCTGGTGCACAATGATGCTGTTGAGAGGTAAGTCCCCAAACGGCACGTATTCTCTCCTGATGGCCCCATACCCTTGCTGGTGTCCGGTATGCAGAGCTTTTGCCTAGTAGCACTTGCACGTACAAGTTGTTTGCAAAACATCTATATATATATGCCAGCATGGAAAACGAATGTTAAAGGATGATGATTATGATGATGATTATATTTATATATAGGTGCTTGTGTGACCGTGTGGTTGAAGATTTTGCTTCCTGACCACAGGGGTTTTGGCTTCGCTCTCATTGCATGACACTTTGGACAAGTGTCTTCTACTATTCCCTTGGGCTGACCAAAACCTTGTGAGTAGATTTGATACACACAAACTGAAAGAATCTAGTGGTCTGTGTATCATCATCATCATCATTATTTTTGTTTAATGTTCGTTTTCCATGCTGGCTTGGGTTGGACGATTTAACTAAGGACTGGCAAGCCAGTAGGCTGCACCAAGCTCCAATCTGATCTGGCAAGGTTTTTTTACATATATATATATATACACACACACGCACACATGCATACACATACACACATGTATATATCATCATCATTAACATTTGATGTCCATTTTCCATGCTGTCATGTGTTGGATGGTTTGATAGGAATTGGTGAGTCAGAGGTCTGTACCAAGCTTCACTGTTTGCTTTGGCATGGATTTTATAGCTGGATGCCCTTCGCAACACCCACCATTTTACAGAATGTACTGGGTGTTTTTTATATGGCACCACCATGGGGGACGTCACCAAGTAACTTGCAAGACGATGACCCCTCAACTGAGAATTGAGGGAAGTGGCTTTGTGCCAGGCAATGAGAGGTTAAATTTTGAGGGACAGAAACAGGTGTCTTGCTGCAGAGGAGATACATGGCTACTCAGTTGGCAGAGAGAGTGAGAGAGCCTATCGTCAATATACAAAGATTGCTTATATTGTTTTAACAAGTCATTTATTTATAACTTCCTTACAGACTGTCAGACAACAGGCTTTTTGAGTGAGTGTTATTTTTAAATCAAATTTAATTCAAATTAATATTATTGCCCATTCAGTACCTGTTTCATCTTCTCAATGAAACTCTTTCATTTTGTCTTCCTTGAGTTATAAAGACTATAAAAATGAAAATATTTAAAAAATTGTATTACAGCATTTTTCTTAATGGGATTTGTTTATCAAAAGGATCCTTAATTTGTTACCCATGTACTTGCGTGTATTATAATAATGAATATCCAGTTAGGCCAATATATATTTCTTCATCATGCAGGCATTTGATATATTAAAATCAAATTTTGCAGTTCATATATGCATTTATAAATATTTTTCTTCCAGTCTTTGCATTGATATAATGATCAACATATGACAATGATTGTCTTTGCACCTAGATATTTGGAAGTTTTTATCATTTTTGTGTAGATCAAACTTTACCTTTGTCAACAATTGTTTTAAGAGTTTTATTTCATTGTCATTCGCTTTGAACAAATGTTTGATGGTAATTAAATCATTTAATGTATTACTTTGGCAATAGGCAAGTTTAATTTGGTGACATTATAATTATTTTACCCAGTCTTGTATTCTGCTTTCTTGGGTTGCTTGAAATTATCCTGCATGCATTCATTTTACACATTCTAAGTAATCTTGTTGAGATTATTTGGAACCACTATGCATCTGCATACTAAGTTTCATTCAAGATGTCATTGATTTTCTGTCTCATCTATCCAAAGTGACAGAACCAAATTCATTGATTAGTTTTGATGTAGTAAGCCTCTACACAAATATTCTTCATTATATAGGAAAAAACAGCAATCAAATATTGAATTGAAAAAAACATACAGAAGCATTTCCTACTAGATTTATTATAGTTTTTATGTTAGACACTATCAGTGTTATTCTTGAGAATAATATATTTTTTAATATTAAAAACTATCTACAAATTAGAGATACAGCCATGGGAACCAAGTTTGCTCCAGTATATGCAAACTCAGTAATGGGATACTTGGAACATAAACTGTATCAGAAAGCAGAAAGACTTTTTGATGACTGCTTTCTAATTTGGACAATTCAGCATCCTTCTGAACAGTTTACATGATATCCTGAAATTTACAAAGATGAGTACTGTTACAACATTGCTATTTCTCAACATAATAAACATTAAAATAATACCAGCATCACAACAGATATATATATTATACAGACACACATCAGTACCTGAAATTTAAATCGTGCCATCCAGCACTTACAAAATGTAACATTTGATACTATTTAGTTTTGAGAATTTGTACCATTGTTGATGATATAAATATCAAAGAACAACTCAAAGGGTTTCTATTGAAAACTATTTACCTCTATTTGTATGAAATGTTGTAAAATCGGTAAGATGAATACATGTGAAATGAATTCAAAGAACTCAAGAAAATGGAAAACAAGACTATAATACGGTACATTTTGTAATGACACATAATCTATGTAATCAGAATATTTTTAATATTGCCAAATCAAACTTACCCATTAGCGAACAAAGTAATAAATTAATAAATTAAAAGATTTAAAATACCAATCAAACATGTGTTCAAAGGAAGTCACAACTGTGAAACAGCTATTGATAAAAGATAAGTTGCATCTAAGTAAGAACAATAAAGTATTTGAGTGTAATGACAATCCTTGTGCTACATGTCAACTGTTTTTCGACATACTAGTGATTGTATTAACACAAACACTGGAAGAAAAATGTTTACAGATACAACTGTAAAAATAGACATCTGATTTGCTATATCAAATACCTAAATAATGTAGAAACATATGTAGGGGTTTGATGGAAAATTCATTGCAGAATGCATGCAAGTATACCAACAGCAGATCAGTGGTACTCTTGTCAGACAAATCCCATTAAATACTCATTTTGAAAAATGCTGTATTAAAGTTTCTTTATGAATATTTTCATTTTATGATATTCCTGACTCAAGTGAACTCAAAATAAAGAAGGTAAGAGAAAAGATTTTTTTTTTGAAAAGTTCAAACCAGTTCTGAATGAAGAATAATATTAATTTGAATTTAATTTGATTCAAAAATAGCATTTGTTCAAAAACTGTTTTAATACTGGGAGTATTTTATAGATTTTTACAGATTATGTCCCCTTAACTACAGAGCAATGCCACCTAGTTATACTTCCTGTTGCTATAGTTACTATTCCTATGTAAACATCTGTGAAGATAGTTTATATATCTATACATACATACATACATATATATATATGCGTGTGTGTGTGTGTGTGTGTGTATGTATCATCATCATCATCATTTACCATCCGTTTTCCATGCTAGCATGGGTTGGATGGTTCGACCAGGGTTTGGGAGGCCCGGAGGCTGTACCAAGGTCCAGGCTGATCTGGCAGCGTTTCTACAGCTGGATGCCCTTCCTAACGCCAACCACTCTATGAGTGTAGTGAGTACTTTTTACGTGCTACTGGCACAGGTGCCAGGGAAGGCTGGCAAACGATTGGTTGGTGCTTTTACGTGTCACCAACACAAGTATCTTAACTACAATTTCCATTTGATTTTTATTTTGATGTTGGTGTTGACGTAGTTGACTCAATAGGTCTCCTCAAGAACATATATATATATATATATGTGGAGGCGCAATGGCCCAGTGGTTAGGGCAGCGGACTCATGGACATAGAATCGCGGCTTCGATTCCCAGACTGGCCGTTGTGAGTGTTTATTGAGCGAAAACACCTAAAGCTCCATGAGGCTCCGGCAGTGGGTGGTGGCGATACCTGCTGTACTCTTTCGCCACAACTTTCTCTCACTCTTTCTTCTGTTGGCCTGCTCGCTTAGCCAGCGGGGTGGCGTCATTTGAAGGTTAAAACAATGCAAAGCACATTGTGACCAGTGATGTGTAGCAACATCTGATAGCCTGGTCATGAACGTGATATATATATATATATATATATATATATATACATATATATCTATAATTTTTAAAATCAAGTTTTCCATACCTGCTTAGCCCAATATGATTTGTTGAGCTATAATTTGTCACCAACACAGAGAATCTTTTCCTTTGTGTAATCATGTTGAATTTATTTATCATTATCCTCATTAATATAACCTTGACTGAGACCCATGTCAGTTATTTCACCAACTGGAGCATTATTATTGATCAAAAATTTTTCTCAATACCTGGTTTTGTTCATCTTACTGCCAAATTTTGACAGTATATTTTTCTTATGTATGAAAAGTTTGACATCATATTTTTTTTGTTTTTACTTAAGTGATACATGGAATCCTTTGAACTTTGTCCATCATTATCAGTGAAGAGTTGCAAGCCAGAGAATGTGCTAGGTAGGCACAAGGGAATTCTTAATTACTTGATTCCTTGCATTGGCAATTATGCATATGGCATCACTCACAGTAAACTCCTTTTGGAATTCTTCCAAAGACATGCTTCCATTCACTGCTATCAATGTGCCTTCGAAAGGAATTGCTTTTATATTTAGTTTCCGTTGACCTAAGATTATCTCTGATGCATGACTAATAATTAATTACTAATGACACATGACTAATGATTAATGATGTCAGTTTTGTTTTTTTGAAAGGGAGTACATTGCATAAACCTTATTTTTGATCAGAGATTCAATGTTGTTCAGGGTAACAAAATCATGCCAAGTGCATGACTTTGTTACTCTGTTAGTACTACTAGTAGGCACAAGTCACTCATACTAAATGTTTATTAAACTACTTGGGCAAAAGCGTATTGCAGGTGTCCCTTAGGCTACCATTAGTAAAACAAAGCATTGTTATATTCACAGCTTTAAATGGGTTGTTTCTTACTATAGAGTGCTTACCTTTGCTGGTATTACTTCATTTACACTTTGCCGTACAAATGAGTCTTTCCTTGGCATCTGTAACCACTACAGTTGATGTCTTTTCAACTGTATATGTTCCCGTGGAGCAGCAACAGCAGAACAGTTATGCTTCTTTAACATTATATACTGGTTGTTTTGTTACATTTTCATCAGTGATAATCTTTGCAAACTCATTAATGAATTTCACGGTGTCTTTATGAGCAGCAGACACCCTTTTTAATATTTAATGTTATACCTATTTCTTTACTACCCACAAGGGGCTGAACACAGAGGGGACAAACAAGGACAGACAAGCGGATTGAGTCGATTACATCGACCCCAGTGCGTAACTGGTACTTGGTGTCAGTTGGTACCAACTCCAAATGAGGAAGGGAGATAATCTCAAACAGCAAGAATTTTCTGAAATTGACATACCGTTAAGGAAAAAGACAGGCTGAGTGTTTGAAGTGAAAAGGACAGCTTTACACCTGTATTTCTGTGTCAGTAGGTGTCAGCTGTACACCAGTTGGATAAAACACTTAGATGAATCCAAAAAATAGCTCCGGCAGAAAGTAATGGCGAACTTCTGCTGACTCTTTCACCACAACTTTCTCTCACTCTTTCCTCTTGCATCTTGCAGCTCACCTCACCTCCGAAAAGCTCTATCTGCGACGATTTCATCTCACTCGAAGGAGAGGGGCTTTCTCCGTCCGGGTTGCGGATCCGCGGAATAAGCTGCCGGACGAGATAGTGAAGATGCCGACGACCGCTCGGTTCAAAGTCTCTCTTGACCAGAAATGGCCTGAACTCTTTGCATGAACACCCTCCCTGTACGTAACTCTCTGTCCCCCTACATGGCCTTGCTTTTTGCTTTTTGAGCCAAAAAATTAACCTAACCTAACCTAACCTAACCTAAACTGTGACGGACCAGTATCCCGTCCAGGTGGGGAACCTGTACGCCAAGGAAACCGGGAAACTGGCCCTTATGAGTCAGGCATGGCTTGAGAAGGAACAAACAAACAACAAATCACTCCTCTGCTATTTGAAACCAGCCATGTAGAAAATAGTGGATCTAGCTACAAACCTGCTATATCCCACTTCTGGGAGTTATGTGCTTTGTAAGTTTTGTCTGAAATGACATCTGCACATGGAGCTATATGATTTGAAAGTTGTTTATCTGCTCAATGACTGCAGTCACTTGGCTGGGTCAATTGGCTTTTCAATAGCTTCCTCTTTTATTGAGGATATTCTAAATCTATTGAGAACACTATCAATGTATATATATATATATATGGCGCAGAAGTGGCTGTGTGGTAAGTAGCTTGCTTACCAACCACATGGTTCTGGGTTCAGTCCCACTGCGTGGCACCTTGGGCAAGTGTCTTCTACTATAGCCTCGGGCCGACCAAAGCCTTGTGAGTGGATTTGGTAGACGGAAACTGAAAGAAGCCCGTCGTATATATATATATATGTGCGTGTGTGTGTTTGTCCCCCTTGCATTGCCTGACAACCGATGCTGGTGTGTTTACGTCCCCGTCACTTAGCGGTTTGCAAAAGAGACCGATAGAATAAGTACTGGGCTTACAAAGAATAAGTCCCGGGGTCGACTTGCTCGATTAAAAGGTGGTGCTCCAGCATGGCCGCAGTCAAATGACTGAAACAAGTAAAAGAGTATATACTTGCTCATACATTAAAATAACAATACAACAGCATCAATCCAAGGAGGAGGAGAAAAGACAACACGGGAGAGTAAACAAAGGAAAGCTGATACCCAGACTCTTGAATGGTGCTAAAGATTGGAAGGGGTACGGGTGGATTTAAAGAAAATGTTCATATTTCCAAACCATTTTACATGCTTTCTTGTTTAACCCTTTAGCATTTAAACCGGACATATCCGGCCAAAAGTATTCTGCCTATTTTATGTTCAAACTGGCCAGATCTGGTCTCTCACACCAACCCTACAATATCGTTTTAAAAATTAACAGCTACCTCATCAAAATCTCATGGATACAAGATAATGCATGATTAGTTCAAAACAATGTGGATGAAAAAGCATTAATTTTGGCAAAATAATGCGAACACTAAAGGGTTAAGAGCAAATGATGCTGCACTGATGTGCCCGGTCCGGGATTTGAGCTCACAACCTCACGATTGTAAGCTCGACGCTCTAACCACTGAGCCATGCGCCTTCACATGTATATATATATATATATATCATGTTTCACTCTTTCTTCTGAAGAAATCTCTATGTAGTTGCTTGACCTGTTAGAAATAGCAACCAAATCTTTCTCACAACTAGTTTCCTAAAAAAGGAAAAGGATATACTGGATAGATTAGTCTTAGATACATGATACTTGAAGAAGCAAAAGAAAAAAATAATAAATAAAATAAAACGGCAGGATGGTCAAAGCAAGAATGTCTCATATCATTGATTTGTTCAATTAGGGTTGACCTGCAGTAAACCAACAACATGCTATCCATTTTCCCATTATTATATAACTATAAAAGCTCAATATTCAAATACATCCTCTGTTCAATATATACCAGCAGAAAACATATCTCTTAAGATCAGCTGGGAAAGCAACAGTTCTGTCTCTGAACCACGAAACTTAAGCATTAATATTCACAAAGATTCGCATCTCCCTTTGCCGCATGTTTAATGCAAACGATTCCAATTTGTCTTTTGTTGTTTAACATAAAGATTTAACCTTAGATTAACTATCAACCAGCGCTACAACAGATCTTCTGTCCACCACTAACTAATATATATATATATATATATAACATGCTTAAGGGAGCTAAAACAGAAACTCTTTCCATCGGAATCACAAGTAGCAATACAAAGGTTATCTCTCACTCGAGCAAAATGTCTCTGCAACAACAACAGCAACAACAAGACGTTAAGATTAACTGGCGGAATAAATGTCAGCAGCAGCAGCAGTACTATAACAGTAACAACAATAAGTGGAATTACACCAACATAACTGCCAATATTACATTAATTCATATAGTAACCATAACAACAATAGTAGAAATTGAACAAACAGTTAATTTTCATTAATACTCGGCGATATTATTCTTAAACATATGGTATTACAGTTGTAGTTCTCTTTCTCCTTTCTCTTTTACTTGTTTCAGTCATTTGACTGCGGCCATGCTGGAGCAAGTGTCTTCTGCTATAGCCCCGGGCCGACCAATGCCTTGTGAATGGATTTGGTAGACGGAAACTGAAAGAAGCCCGTCGTATATATGTATATATATATGTGTGTGTGTGAGTGTCTGTGTTTGTCCCCCTAGCATTGCTTGACAACCGATTCTGGTGTGTTTATGTCCCCGTTACTTAGCGGTTCAGCAAAAGAGACCGATAGAATAAGTACTGGGCTTACAAAAGAATAAGTCCCGGGGTCGAGTTGCTCGATTAAAGGGAAGCTTTTATCAGTGTGTGCCTTTAAAGGGAAGCTTTTATCAGTGTGTGCCTTTAATCGAGCAACTCGACCCCGGGACTTATTCTTTTTGTAAGCCCAGTACTTATTCTATCGGTCCTTCTTTTGCCGAACCGCTAAGTAACAGGGACATAAACACACCAGCATCGGTTGTCAAGCAATGGTAGAGGGGGACAAACACAGACACACGAACACACACACACACACACACACATATATATATACATATATACGACGGGCTTCTTTCAGTTTCTGTCTACCAAATCCACTCACAAGGCATTGGTCAGCCCGGGGCTATAGCAGAAGACACTTGCCCAAGGTGCCACGCAGTGGGACTGAACCCGGAACCATGTGGTTGGTTAGCAAGCTACTTACCACACAGCCACTCCTGCGCTTTTTATCCTTAATTTTTTGTGTGTGTGTGTGTGTGTGTGTGTGTGTGTGTGTGTTTTATAGTACTATCTTTGATGACTCTCAGATAATACCATTCTTATTGCTCACAATTATATTCACATCTAATCAGTGTACTCTGTATAAGATACCTGAGAGACAACATCAGCTGTAACTCACACCATTATACTCATTGTGTTTCATACTGCATGTTTCATGGATGTTCTTTATACTTCATCCTTCCTTAATGACTGGCTGTTCTCTATTCAGAATGCTTCCATAAACAAGTAATTTTATCTTCTCCTCCCTTTCTTTTCTGCAACCCATCCTCTTAATCACCACCCAACCTCATCTTTATCTCTCCTGAATTGTTTCACATAAAGACTGATTTCGATCACAGCTCTTAGTCTTGGCATTGCTTTATTTATTCCTTAATTTTGTTCTTTAATCACTGATCTAAAATGTCCTTTTTATGTTTTTGTTTTTTTTTTCTCATTAGAATAGTGGAGTGGCAGAAATATTTACTTTCACTTTCGCTTTCTCTTGATATTTTCCAAGTTCAAATTTCACAGGGACCAACTTGGCTTTTCAGTCTTCTTAGACTGATTAAAATCTAAATGAGTCAAATACTGGAGTTGATAATTTGATAATTGACAGTTTCCTCACTTTAATTATTTTTTCATTATATTTAGAAATCAGAGTTTTATTATTATTATTATCATCATGAGTTTCCTATAGTTTCTTAAAGGTTTTATTTGCTGCACCAATTCTATGTCTTTTAGTTGTGTGCAGTATTGTTTCTGGAAAAAAATAAAAAAGATAGGAATATTACTTGTATTGCATCTAATTTGGAGCTTTTGTTGTTCTTTTTTTTTTATTGTTTCAGTGTGTTGTTCCTGCTTGGTGTGAAAGCTTTCACTATATTGGGAGGTAATTGTGTAGAATATGTGCTGTGTAATTTGTGTTAATGTATTAGGAGGGTAATCTTTTGGATTTGTGATGTGAGAGTTATATTATTGAATTGAGACTGTTTTTTTGTAGAATGTGAGTTATATCTTAGAGGTTCTTTTGGAGGAAGGCATGTATGAGCACTTATAACATTTTGTTTATATTCATTTTAATTACACCTACTGCACTAATTGTGGAGGCGCATGGCCTAGTGGTTAGAGCAGCGGATTCACGGTTGAGGGATTGCGGGTTCGAAACTCAGACCGGGCGATGTGTGTGTTTATGAGCAAAACACCTAAGCTCCACGTGGCTCCAGCAGAAGGTAATGGCGAACTTCTGCTGACTCTTTCGCCACAAATTTCTCTCACTCTTTCTTCCTGCATCTAGCAGCTCACCTGCGACGGACCGACATCCCGTCCAAGTGGGGAACCTATATGCCAAGGAAACCGGGAAACCGGCCCTTATGAGCCAGGTGTGGCTCGAGAAGGAACAACTACACTAATTATTATTAATCTGATTTTTAATCCCCTACCCTGCATCTTGCTTATTTCTGTTTTGTGGTCCTTCTAATTGGGTGGCTTTTCGGTTTCATTCTGGCCAATTTTTTGTATAGGAGAGACCATGGTGTTTATCAAAGTGCATAGTTTTCCCTTTCTGCCTTTGATTTTAATACCTCACTGGATTGTTTTTTTTCTTCATTATCAGTTTGAAAAGCCATACCCAAGAGTATTATAGCCATGTTATAGTTATATTTTTTAAAATCAATTTGGTCTTAAAGAGGGGGCCAGGCCCATTGACATCACAGGCCCTCCAAGATCAGTTGAGATTGATGGAATTAACATTCCTCTTAAAATATTGTAAGTTGAGGACTGCAGGAAAGACATGTGCAAGGAGAGAATTCCGGAAGAGCAACATTTTGGGATGGAAGGACTGGGTTTAGAGATTAATGCAGGACTTGGTGGGGGAGAAAGGGTTTGCACACAATATCTGTTTCTTTACTACCCACAAGGGGCTAAACACAGAGGAGACAAACACGGATATACAAATGGATTAAGTCGATTATATTGACCCCAGTGTGTAACTGGTACTTAATTTATCGACCCCGAAAGAATGAAAGGCAAAGTCGACCTCGGTGGAATTTGAACTCAGAACGTAGCGGCAGACGAAATATGGCTACGCAGTTCGTCCGGTGTGCTAACGTTTCTGCCAGCTCGCCGCCTTAGCCAGCTCGCCGCCTTGGCCCAGCTTGCCGCCTTGGCCGAGCTTGCCGCCTTGGCCGAGCTTGCCCCCTTGGCCCAGCTTGCCACCTTGGCCCAGCTTGCCGCCTTATTTGCACACAATATCATCAAGGAGAGAAAGAGGAGGGACAAGTGAGTTGAGAGTGCTTGAATGTACAAGACCACCCAGCTCCAAGGATCAGAGGTCATTGTAGCAGTGGAAGAGAGAGAGAGAGAGAGATAGCGCAAGTGTGTCTGTGTGAGAGTGCAGTATATCTGTGGGTCAGAGGTCGGATTGTGTTTGTGAATGAACTCCAGGCCAATATTAGGTTTAGTTTACACGAACTTGTTTTCAATCTTTGATGTGTGGCATTATTTGCATAGCGTCCACTGCATATAGCTAAAGCGTCTATCTTTCCAAGGACCAAGCAGACAGAAATGAGATGGTTGACTGTTTCTAAATGTTGATTTTTATACAAGTCTGCCACTGACATTAACTTTTTGTCTAATTACTTTTTGTTACTTTTGTAGCTCGGCATTGATCTTGCATGTAAAATGAAACTTCCTGATTCTGCCTTTAGTCCAGAGCTTTGAGATATCATTGGCTTTCATATTTGCTCACTTTCTCTCTGTTAAGTCTTGCAGGATATTTTCTATATTTTTTTTGTTTTTAGTTTTTTTTTTAGTTCTGCTTTGATTTATATATATTTATATATATATTTTACTATTTTTGTTGTTTCATATATCTAAACATATTTCCTCCAAAATTATCACTGCATCTACTAACAGTCAAGCTGTCTTTCCCACCACAACATTCTTCTTCTTCTTCTTGCATCCTTTTCAAGCCTAGCCAGGCTCATGGGCCCGGTTTCCCAGTTTCTGTAGCATATGTGTTCCCCCCCAGCTGGACGGGACGCCAGTCCATTGCAGCATTACTCAAGAAACAGGAAGAAAGAGTGAGAGAAAGTTGGGGCGAAAGAGTACAACAGGGGTCGCCACCACCCCCTGCCGGAGCTTTAGGTGTTTTTGCTCAATAAACACACACAATGCCTGGTCTGCGAATTGAAACCGCGATTTTCCGACTGCGAGTCTGCTGCCCTAACCACTGGGCCATTGCACCTCCACCCACAACATTACCTATTTCCAATTTTAATTAATAGGCATTCTGGTACATCAACACATTTGAAAGAAAATATTTTTTCTGATTCTTGTCTCCCTTGCTTTTGATTTCAGTAAGTGTTTTTCAGTAAGCCTACCTTTTCTCAATACAGGTATAATTTTCATTAGTTAAAGATACCCCCCCAACCCTAACTCTAACCCTAACCCTAAAACAGATTGAAATGCAATAGATCGATACTAGGGTCATAATTATGTGTGACATTTTCGTATGACACCGCTAGAAAATGTTGTTTACACTCTACGGCAGAAATCGTTTTCACCTCAATAGACGTCATTGATTGGTTGAAATCGCCAAAATTGAAGAAAATATCTTACAAACTACAGAATTTTCTCAAGAAAGCCAAGAGAAAAAGATTTTTTTATAAACACATTCTACCAGTATACGAAGTTTAAAATTTTTTAGTTACGTGGAAATTATTTTTAAAAATCTGCCGGTCAAAGCGAAAAGATCCGTGTTTGGTTGATAACTAGCTAGCTACTTATTTGTGTAGCGAGATGTGAGAGTATTGCATTGCTAGTACACGATCAGAGAAGTGCATTGTAGTCGAAGTGATTCCTTTCAGCACAGGTCGAGCAACAACCAAGAATCTTGCGCTTGTCTGTCTTGTCTGGAACCTTCTCAAACCTCTGTGCTGATTGTCCTGCACTTTTATATTTATAGCCATGTCTTGGCAGGAAAATCATAGCAAAATCATCGATCATTCAATTGTAGCTGAAATCTGATTGGTTGGAATTCAGGGCAAGTTGCCTGATATGTCATGACCTACTTCTCGTTACTGGGCTAACAAGGTTTCAATTCTAAGCTTCACTACTGGTGAATTAACGAAATCATTAGAGAATCAGATGGAATGTCTTACATTATTCGTTCCAGCTATCTCTGCTCTAAGTTAAAATCCTGTCAATCTCAACTTTACCTTCAGCCTTTTCTGTGTTGATTCTGCTTTGTCTGTGTGTCTCTGTATTGTACCTATACTGTAACAGCCTAACATTGTCACATTTTTGCATTCTGATTCAGCTTGAGAATTGCATAAAGGGTAGGGGGCAGATTAAGACTCATAGAGGCTCTAAGCACTTAAAAGATTTTGGTGCTTCCATATATTTGTAATTCATAACATAAACAATAATAAACCATAAAGTAAATTTTTATTTCTCAAATTGAAACAAAACTAACAGTAAAATGGAAAATAATGTTTATTTTTGTATACTGTAAATCCTCGAGTATAATCCGCATTTTTTCAGCAGAATATTTAGCTGCTATTTCTAGCAGGGTGAGCGTCCACTTATTAGTTCCAATGCTGGCTTGATGTTTGTTCTCTTATACACGTTGGTCCCATACGCTCTCTTTTTGATTAGATTTGCTGTTGTTATGTTGGTGGTGAATGTAGTTTGTTAGTTACATCTCTTTACATTCTGAGTCCTGCCAATGTCAACTTTATCTTTCATTCTTCTGTGGTTTATACATTAATTACCAGTAAATTATTGGATGTCAGCAGGAAGCCAGTGGCTGCTGAATGTTGGTGAGCAAAGCCTTGCTCATCACATGGATGACCTTTTGTGTTAGATAACCTCTATTCTCTGTGTATGTTTGATTCAACATTTGAGGGGTCAACATCATCATCATCATTTTTACATCCATTTTTTTCTATGTTTGTCTGAGATGGACAAGTCTTGAAGCTGGAATGGGACCCTTTGTCATCTGGCTGTATATGTAATCTACAGGAGAGCTGGCAGAAACGGAGCACGCCATGTGAAATGCTCAGCGGTATTTCGTGGGCTGCTACGTTCTGAGTTCAAATTCCGCCGAGGTCGACTTTGCCTTTCATCCTTTCGGGGTCGATTAAATAAGTACCAGTTACGCACTGGGGTCAATATAATCGACTTAATCCGTATGTCTGTCCTTGTTTGTCCTCTCTGCGTTTGGCCCTTGTGGGTAGTAAAGATAACATGTATATGTAATCTACATTCTAATATAAATCATATTTAAGGTGGTAAGCTGGCAGAATCATTAGCATGCCAAGTAAAATGCCTAGCGGCACTTCCTCTGTCCTTACGTTCTGAGTTCAAATTCTGCCGAGGTCGACTTTGCCTTTTATCCTTTCGGTGTCAATAAAATAAGTACCAGTTGAGCACCAAGGTCGATTTAACCAACTTACCCCACCCCCAAAATTGCTGGCCTTGTGCCAAAATTTGAAACCGATAGAAATCATGGATCTTTTCGGTTTGAACAGCAGTTTTTAACATAATTTCTAGGTAACTAAAAAATTTTAAACTTCGTATACTGGTAGAATGTGTTTATAAAACATCTTTTTCTCTTGGCTTTATTGAGAAAATTCTATAGTTTGTAAGATATTTGTTGTTTTTTTTCTTCAATTTCTGCAATTTCAACCAATCACTGACGTCTATTGAGGTAAAAAACATTCTGTGCGGTATGAATATTCCCTCGTTTAAGAAACAGATTGGGTTTATTTACATTTGTGAAGAAAAAAAGATACCCTTCCCCCACCCCTAACCCTAACTAACCCTAAAACAGATTGAAATGCAATAGATCGATACTAGGGTCATAATTATGGGTGACATTTTCATATGACACTGCTAGAAAAAACTGCCATTCAAACCGAAAAGATCCGAAATCATATTTGTATTCTATTAAGGACTAGCATAGCTTTTTCAAAAATACTATCATATCCCTCTGAACTTATTCTGTTTCCATCAGAGTTGATTTGTGGACATCTGTTGTTACTTAATCCATTTCCTACAAAAACTATGGGTTTATTTCTTCTTCTAAGAGTTACAAAGAAATGAATATAAATTACTTGCAAATTTTTACAAAGTACCAACCATCTTGTTTCGGTTACTCTGTTACATCAGTAAAGATTTCTTTGGTAATATTAGAAATATCATTTTGAAAATATTTATTCCATTACAAGCAATTATGTTCCACCTCAATACTGAATGACATTATCTGAGAACTTAATAAAGTAATAACTAATTATGTTTCGTAAACATTATCAGTTTTAAGTTAAAAGCCAGAAACTTAAGATGATAAATGTCTGTCCTTTCTTTAGTGCCGTAACCTTTACAAATAAACATCAATGATGCAAATGATATTACTAAATGATGTCTAGCTAGGAAAATCTCATTCTCTCCAACAGAAATATATAAAGAAAAAAAAAACAAAAAAAAGCAAAGACAAATAAAACATGCTAACCTCGGGGTTGATTCAGAAAAATTGTTAAATATTCTTCATGCCAACATTCAACCAAGTTCCTTTGCTTCTGGAATTCATGTCAGTATCAGATAACCTGACATGTTTAATTGCATTCATTAAGAAATACATCTGCCTGATTGATAACCTCTGGAGCCTTTAGATATGAATTGTTTTCTTTTTTTTTTTCTAGCTCTTCTACCTTAGCCACTACAAACTCTTTCCTTTTAAACATACCAGTTATGCTCTGTCCACTCTCAAAACTACTAGATGTGTCACCTTCTCATTTTGTCATCAACCACTCTGTGTTTTTCTTCTCTATTCTAAAGCTTCAATCTCCGAGAGTGTAGTGGGTGCTTTTACGTGCCACCCACCGGCACGAGGGCTAGTCAGGTAGTACTGGCAATGGCCATGCTCAAATGGTGCTTTTTATGTGCCACCTGTACAGGACCCAGTCCAGCGGCACTGGTAATGACCTCACTCTAATGTTTTTTCACATGCCACCAGCACAAGTGCCAGTAAGGCAACGCAGGTAACGATCACGCTTGAATGGTGCTTTTTGCGTGCCATCGGCACGGAAGCCAGTATATAAAGAATATAATGTTTTTGTCTGAAGAAAGAATTTAATTATTAAAAAAGTTTTCATGGCATCTGAGTGTGAAATGTCATTGCTTGGATCATAGATACTAGTTACTTACAGAACCATCTGAAGTACTTGAACATCTAGACTTAGTCTGAGAGATCCAGAGCTGATAGAACTGTTGAAGAAGACCAGATGTGGAGAAAGTCGATGTAAACCAATTTGAACAAAGAGTGTAGAATCAATGATATTGATGGCCATCTGAGATAAACTTCATTAGTAAACTAATAGCAAAATTAATTTTCTAGTTTAATTTTCCATTGAGCTGGCACAGAGAAATTAATGCTTAATACAGTAGCTAGTTCGGAACTTAGTGGCTCCTGTTTTAAAACATTTAACCATCCATTTTATCATCATCATCATCATCGTTTAATGTCTGTTTTCCCTGCTAGCATGGGTTGGACAGTTCAATCGGGGTCTGGGAAGCCAGAAGGCTGCACCAGGCTCCAGTCTGATCTGGCAGTGTTTCTACAGCTGGATGCCCTTCCTAACGCCAACCACTCCGTGAGTGTAGTGGGTGCTTTTTATATGCCTCCTAGATGACGTGCAATTTGTTCCAGGCAGATATATGAACCGAAACATGTAGAATTAGCTCCTTCTTTTATTACAATTCCATTCACATGTAGGTTATATCATAATACTTAACTTGTATTTCATTTTATTGACTGTGAGCAGATGAAGGGAGAAGTTGATCTGAACGGAATTTGAACTCAGAACATAAAGGGCCAGAACTAAACATTAGGTACATTGTCTGACACTCTGAACTGGAAAAAATATGCAAAGGAACAT
>NC_043014.1:44604404-44621904 GCF_006345805.1 Octopus sinensis | reverse complement strand
TGATATGAACGATATTATCCCTGGCTGCTACTTCTAGCAGTTGACTGACAGCATAAAGGCTTCTGATGTGGACAAGAGATAAATCTTTTGGATAATCTACCAAATAACATCTTCAGTCATTCTGCTTTTTTGTTGCTGACAGTTAACCATATAAAGCAAGGAGTGTACTACCCGAATGCACACCAAAGTGTCTGGCATGGATTCTGAACTCAATAAGCACTTTTATATTTCTTTGCTTGTTCTACTTCCATATGAGAGCTCTAGTTTTTCCTCAGACAGGACACAGCACATAGCTCTGTAATGGATTACAGCCAATCCATAGCAAATAACAAGCTGGGGACAAGGACTGTGAAATGAAAAAGTGACTCAACCAGGAATTGAACCTATATTACAGAATTGGGTTGCTGGTAGTTTATCCACACACTGTTGTCCTTATATTTCTTCTGTGGTTTAACTTATAACTAACTCTCTTTTACTTTTTTACTTGTTTCAGTCATTTGACTGCGGCCATGCTGGAGCATCGCCTTTTAGTGTCGAGCAAATTGACCCCGGGACCTATTCTTTCGTAAGCCCAGTACTTATTCTATCGGTCTCTTTTACCGAACCGTTAAGTAACGGGGACGTAAACACACCAGCATCGGTTGTCAAGCAATGCTAGGGGGACAAACTCAGACACACAAACACACACACGCATATATATATATATATACATATATACGACGGGCTTCTTTCAGTTTCCGTCTACCAAATCCACTCACAAGGCTTTGGTTGGCCTGAGGCTAAAGTAGAAGACACTTGCGCAAGGTGCCATGCAGTGGGACTGAACCCGGAACCATGTGGTTGGTAAAAAAGCTGCTTACCACACAGCCACTCCTGTGCCTACTCTTAAATTTTTGTGATGAACCAACACGTTATCCACTCTGCCAGTCAAAAACTTCTCCAGTTGATTAACGTGTGGAGCTTATGAAATAGACTCAAGGTAAATGGTAAGAGAAAGGAAGATGTTTGGAGGTATGTCGGGGTGGGGGGGTGGAGGCTGGGGGCAGTAGCTTTTGAATGGCATTGGGACAAAGCCAGCAGAGCCTGTTGCAGTAACGGCAGACTATGTTAGATCAATAGATGATTTTGAAGAAAAATGATTTTATTGATGAGTTTTAAACAGTTTTTTTTTTTTTTACTTCTGGATAGTGTTTTACCTTATTTACTCTTGGCATTGTATTTCTATCTAAGAGGAACCATTTATTGATGTTGGATGTATTCAAAGTTTTTCCATGACATGCAGTGGCAGTTAGAATGCTGCTGTTTCCATATTCTAATTGGAAATTATCTATTGCAGCACAAAGTTCTCTGTGACATTCTTAGGTTACTGTTACAGCATAAAACAGCAGGCTTGCTTAAAAATAGTTCTGTAGTTCATATTGCTCTTTAGCTCCGGATCAGTCCCTCTCATGCAGATCCCCCCTTGTCCTTTCAAACATCTAGGACTACAATGTCCTGTGTGTCTTTCCCCTTTTTGTAAGATAGTGGGAATGTTCTTTCTTGGCAATTTCTTTACTATTTCTTATTTCTTTATTGCCTACAAGGGACAAAACATAGAGGGGACAAACAAGGACAGTCAAAGGGAGTAAGTCGATGACATCAACCCCAGTGCATAACTGGTACTTAATTTAGCAACCCTGAAAGGATGAAAGGCAAAGTCAACCTCGGCAGAATTTGAACTCGGAACGTAAAGACAGACGAAATACCTATTTCTTTACTACCCACAAGGGGCTACACACAGAGGGGACAAACAAGGACAGACAAACGGATTAAGTCGATTATTTATCGACCCCGAAAGGATGAAAGGCAAAGTCGACCTTGGTGGAATTTGAACTCAGAACGTAAAGACAGACGAAATACCGCTAAAGATTTCGCCCGGCGTGCTAATGTTTCTGCCAGCTCGCCACCTTAATTTACTATTTCTTGCAGATTAAGCAACAACATAGAGGCTTGTACTCAAAAATGGTTAGGAGAAGTGAGATTTTGTAGACAGCATTCATTTATAACTTTAAGTGGTTCATTTAAATATCATTTGCATTATGACTGTATGGTTATTCCACATTACTTTGTAAGGAGCTTAGGACCAGTTTCCTATTTTCCTTGGAGAATATATTTTTCCCTTTATGTAATGTTTTGAGAGAAAGTTAACTTGGTGAGCCCATCCATGGCAAGTAACAAGCTGGAGGACAAGGACTGTGAAATGAAAAAGTGACTCAACCAGGAATTGAACCTATATTACAGAATTGGGTTGCTGGTAAAAAGCACCATCCGATTGTGGCCGTTGCCAGCCTCGTCTGGCCCCCGTGCTGGTGGCACATAAAAAGCACTTACTACATTCTCGGAGTGGTTGGCGTTAGGAAGGGCATCCAGCCCTAGAAACACTATCAGATCAGACAGGGCCTGGCGCAGCCTTCTGGCTTCCCAGACCCCAGTTGAACCGTCCAACCCGTGCTAGCATGGAAAGCGGATGCTAAATGATGATGATGATGATGTTGTCCTTATATTTCTCTGTGGTTTTACTTTAAGTAAACATTAATACTAGTTCACTGTATTCAAGAAGATGCAGTGGAAAAGTGCAAGTGACCAGACAGTAGATGTGATACAGCATCTTTTGGCATCATATTGTAAATAGAAAGATTACAGAATAAAACAGAAGTGACTATAATAGTATATGCATGTTGGCATTGAGCTGTCAGACACGTTAGCGTGCCGGGCGAAATGCTTAGGTCTGTTGTTACGTTCTGAGTTCAAATTCCGCCGAGGTCGACTTTGCCTTTCATCCTTTCAGGGTCGATAAATAAAGTACCAGTTTCACACTGGGGTCGACCTAATCGACTTAATCCGTTTGTCTGTCCTTGTTTGTCCCGTCTATGTTCAGTCCCTTGTGGGCAGTAAAGAAATAAATAGTATATGAATGTGTTTTAAGTAGCTACCGTGGCTCTTTGATGCTGTTGTCTTATCTAGCCTCCAACCCTACCTTTCTCTAGTTCTTGAATTCAGTGATGCTGGGGCACACCTTTGAAGGGGTTTTAGTTGATTGTATTGATTCTTGTACTTGTTTTCAGCGTGGTACTTATTTTATTGATCTCTGTTTATTGAACAGCTAAGTTATATTCACCAATTGAGTTACATTGCTTCGGGGAGTTACCTCCCATTAGAGAATAGATACTACCAGGAATTTATACCAGAATACATAACCCCAAGCGCGCACACACACACACACACACACACACACACACATTACACATAAAAACAAAGCAGTTGATTGGCAGTTATAGCATTCGATAGAATGTAATACTGAGTTCAATTCCCATTGAGGTTAACTTAGCTTTTTTTTTTGTATCCTTTCAGAGTTGATAATGAAAGTAAAAGTTGATTGCTGGTGCAGCCTGTACTTTTGCTATCTCCCGCCTTTCTCATGCTGGATGCTCTACCGGGTTAAGCATGGGAAAGCTGAGAGGTTGTCTTACCTCTGTTTGCAAATACACGGGCACCTAAAATATTGCTTTCAAATTTTGCCACAAGGGCAATAATTTGTGGGAGGAGACGAGTTGATTACATCAACCCCCAGTGCTCAACTGGTACTTATTTTATCAACCCTGAAAGGATGAAAGGCAAAGTCGACCTTGGTGGAATTTGAACTCAGAATGTGAAGACAGACAAAATGCTGCAAGGCAGTTTGCTTGGCGTGCTAATGATTCTGTCAGCTCACTGCCTGAGACTGCATATTAATATTGCTTTCAAATTTTGGCACAAGGCCAGCAATTTTAAGGGTGAGGTTAAAAGTGAATTACATCAACCCCAGTGCGCAGCTGGTACTTATTTTATCAACCCTGAAATGATGAAAGGCAAAGTCGACCTCAGTAGAATTTGAACTCGGTCACTAGTCATTTTCTTGGTGAGGCCTAAAGTTCGAAGGGCATGCTTCACCACTTCATCCCAGGTCTTCCTGGATCTACCACTTCCACAGGTTCTCTCAACTGTTAGGGTGTGGCACTTTTTCACAAGAGCATAAAGATGCATGAAGTGTCACAAAGCATTTTGCCTGGTGTGCTAACGATTCTGCCAGCTCACTGCTTTATAGGCACTTAAAAATATGAGCAAGAATGACTTGGTATTGTGAGTGACAGCCACAGTTGTATCCCCTAGCATAAACCCCCTAAAATTCACAGTCTCGTGAGCTTCATGGCGATCTCAGTAGTGTTGCTAGCACAAAAAAAAGGACACACTGTAAAGTGGATGGTGTTAGGAAGGGCATCAAGCTGTAGAAACCATGCCAAAACAGACGTTAGAGCATGATGCAGTCCTTGGACCCATTGGATCCAGTCAAACTATCCAACCCCTGCCAAGAGCAGCTTTTAGACATGTATTTGAAACAGGTCTATGTTTTAGTTTAGTGGAACTTTACATACATGTATAAACACACATACATATATATAAATATATATATATATATATAATATATATATATATATATATAATATATATATATGCCCTCATTAATTTCATACTGTGGGGTGCACTGTAATTCATTACATAGTTTGCTACTCATGCGGAAGCAGTGCAGGATGTGTCGAAATGACCATTGTGATAAAGTTCCCACTCTACCCTATCTTCCCTATCCGTTGTTTCTGTATGTGTGTGTGTGTGTGTGTATCTCAGCCAAAGGTTCCTAGAATATTTCTGCCTACTAAATTTTTCTCAAAGGCCATTAGGCAATTTGAGGGTCTATGGTAGAAGATACTTGCCGAAGGTACCATGCGGCAGGATAAAACTTGGAACCATGTGTACTTGTAAAATGAATTTTTAACTATACGTCCATGCGTGCATATACATATAAATATAAAAATGTAAGTTTATGAGGTTTGTGTCTACATATGTGTGTGTGTGTGTATGTGTCTGAGTGTGTATAATGAAATTATTCTATACATATCATGTATATGTGTGTAAGCATACTTTCATTATCTCAACTTCTCTTGGCTGTGTGGTAAGTAGCTTGCTAACCAACCAAATGGTTCTGGGTTCAGTCCCACTGCGTGGCATCCTGGGCAAGTGTCTTCTGCTATAGCCCCGGGCCGACCAATGCCTTGTGAGTAGATTTGGTAGACGGAAACTGAAAGAAGCCTGTCGTATATATGTATATATATGTATATGTATGTATGTGTATGTGTTTGTACCCCTAGCATTGCTTGACAACCGATGCTGGTGTGTTTACGTTCCCGTCACCTAGCGGTTCGGCAAAAGAAGGACCGATAGAATAAGTACTGGGCTTACAAAAGAATAAGTCCCGGGGTCAATTTGCTCGACTAAAAGGCGGTGCTCCAGCATGGCCGCAGTCAAATGACTGAAACATGTAAAAGAGTAAAGAGAGAGAGATATATATAAATATATATCAATATTTTTGTCTCATTCTTTTACGAAACCTTTACATTCTTACACACACACACATACACAGACAGAATCTATACAGCTATATTCACTTTTGTGCATTCTGTGTTTAACTATTGGATGTTCCAATGTTTTGTTGTACTGTTATGGAAATCAATTCATAACGCAAGTCAGTTTGCCCTTTCTCAAACTTTATACCACATTATACGACTATGAAATACTGTTAATTCCAGTATTTTAAATACATTAACTCAGAACTTTTTACAAAATTTCCAGCAACTCTCCTCCTAATCTAAACGCAATACACAAAAATACTGAGTCATTTCGAAGCGCTGTATTATGACATTTAAGTCTGTGTTAATCATTACTGCAACTTTTCCTCCAGTCATTATCACCACCGCCGCCACCACCACCACCATCATAATCATCATCACCACCACCACCCTCACCACCACCCTCACCTCCAGCAACACCACTACAACCACCACCACCACCACCACCTTTATAATCATCCTCACCACCACCTTTGCCCTCACCACCACCTTTGCCCTCACCACCTCCTTCGCCCTCACCACCACCTTCACCCTCACCACCTCCTTCGCCCTCACCACCACCTTCACCCTCACCACCACCTTCGCCCTCACCACCACCTTCGCCCTCATCACCACCTTCACCCTCACCACCTCCTTCGCCCTCACCACCACCTTTGCCCTCACCACCACCTTCGCCCTCACCAACACCTTCACCCTCACTACCACCTTCACCCTCACCACCTCCTTCGCCCTCACCACCACCTTCGCCCTCATCACCACCTTCACCCTCACCACCTCCTTCGCCCTCACCACCTCCTTCACCCTCACCACTCCTTCGCCCTCACCACCACCTTCGCCCTCACCACCACCTTCACCCTCACCACCACCTTTGCCCTCACCACTACCCTCACCAACCACCTTCACCACTACCGCCACCACCCTCACCATCACCACCACATTTATAATCATCATCATTACTACTGCTGTTGTGTTATAGATTTAACCTGTGGGCTGCTGCTGACACTCGTTTTCAGCTGAGTAGAATAGAGTAACAGGGGATGATGATGTGCCTTGCTCAAGGGTTCAGTGTTCCAGCCAGTCTGTGACTTGAACTCAAGACCTTATAATTATGAAAACGACAATCTAACAACTGGCTCATGTATGTGTGTGCCTATATCTATATATCTATATATATATATATATATATATATATATAACAAAAAACACACACACATATATGTAAAATGTGTGTGTGTGTGTGTGTAATGTATTTGTATGTATATGTATATACACGCCTATGTACATATGTGAATGCGTATGTGTTGTCTATCCTCAGGTCAGCTGTTATCAAGTTGACATGGTGAAACATGTTCTACATATCCCTATCCTATCTGTTTACACATAATTTATTTTAGTCTACATTATCCAATGTGTCTCCTTCTTTTTAAGATATAGTAAGATATGACTTAAGAAAGATTTGTTTACTCATTGAAGCAGGTTAAACTAACAGCCCCACCTCCTCAGATACCCTCTGTACCTTATCATAGTACTTATTCAAGGGTCAGTTATGATTTTGCTGTTCATACTCATATATGATATATGAACAGCAAAATCTCAGTGACACAGTAATATCTATTTCTTTACTACCCACAAGGGGCTAAACACAGAGGGGACAAACAAGGACAGACAAATGGATTAAGTCGATTATATCGACCCCAGTGCATAACTGGTACTTAATTTATCGACCCCGAAATGATGAAAGGCAAAGTTGAACCCAGAACGTAATGGCAGACGAAATACGGCTACGCAGTTCACCTGGCGTGCTAACGTTTCTGCCAGCTTGCCGACACAGTAATATAGGAGCCCCACCAAAGCTGGCTAGCCTTTGATCAACATGAGAAAGATAAATGTTAGTGTTCTTTTCTGTTTATATTATTTACAGTTTTATATTCATATATGAGAACTGTAAATCTATGAATTGTTTACATTTCGGAATAATTTTTTTATTTCTTTATTGCCCAACAGAGGCCTAAACATAGAGGGGGCAAACAAGGACAGACAAAGGGATTAAGTCGATGACATCGACCCCAGTGCGTAACTGGTACTTATTTAATCGACCCCGAAAAGGATGAAAGGCAAAGTCATCCTCGGCAGAATTTGAACTCAGAACGTACCGGCAGACGAAATACCTATTTCTTTATTACCCACAAGGGGCTAAACACAGAGAGGACAAACAAGGACAAACAAACGGATTAAGTCGA
Source organism: Octopus sinensis (assembly GCF_006345805.1). NCBI lineage: Eukaryota > Metazoa > Mollusca > Cephalopoda > Octopoda > Octopodidae > Octopus > Octopus sinensis. Next base: position 44,614,184 of record NC_043014.1, on the reverse strand, counting down.
TTACATCGACCCCAGTGCGTAAATGGTACTTATTTAATCGACCCCGAAAAGGATGAAAGGCAAAGTCGACCTCGGCAGAATTTGAACTCAGAACATAGTGGCAGACGAAATACTTATTTCTTTATTACTCACAAGGGGCTAAACATAGAGGGGACAAACAAGGACAGACATAGGTATTAAGTCGATTACATCAACCCCAGTGCATAACTGGTACTTATTTAATCGACCCCGAAAAGGATGAAAGGTAAAGTCAACCTCGGCAGAATTTGAACTCAGAACGTAGTGGCAGACGAAATACCTATTTCTTTATTACCCACAAGGGGCTAAACATAGAGGGGATAAACAAGAACAGACAAAGGGATTAAGTCGATGATATCAACCCGAGTGCATAACTGGTACTTAATTTATCGACCCCGAAAAGGATGAAAGGCAAAGTCAACCTCGGCGGAATTTGAACTCAGAGCGTAGTGGCAGACGAAATACCTATTTCTTTATTACCTACAAGGGGCTAAACATAGAGGGGACAAACAAGGACAGACATAGCTATTAAGTCGATTACATCGACCCCCAGTGCGTAACTGGTACTTATTTAATCGACCCCGAAAAGGAAGAAAGGCAAAGTCAGCCTCGGTGGAATTTGAACACAGAACGTAGCGGCAGACGAAATACCGCTAAGCATTTCGTCCGCCGTGCTAACGATTCTGCCAGCTCGGCTTTCTGGCATGTATATACAACACTGTGCTGTATCCACGGCCAAAATATATAACGAACAATAGGTCAGTTTATCTAACTGTAAACGAAGTACAGAAAACATGTTCGATTGTATACAGCTATATAAAACATACTGTAAATAAACAGTGAGTTGGTAGAGTTGACTGCAATTGGAAATAGCAGCAGCATCACATTGATGTGTGTTGAGCTAACTTCCAGCATTGAGTTCAACTCAGCCTGTGGTTATAGATTGAGTGGTAATGGACTCTGCTATACTACTAGCAGTACTTTATAATAAAACTAGCAGTATCGCCCGGCGTTGCTCGGGTTTGTAAGGGAAATAACTATATAAGCATTTTTAGAGAGTTATAGCCAAAAAATAGCAAAAAAATGCATTAAAAATGGGAAAAAAATGATGGTAAATCTTTTTTTAAAAATCGTTGACTCATCGTAGACATTTTTAGAGAGTTTCTTCCCTTATGTAATAGCGAAAAAAATGCATTAAAATGGAAAAAAATGATGGTAAATTTTTTTAAATCGTAGACTCATCGTAGACGCGCGCTAATACCCAGAAGGGCTCAATATGAATCACGATTGGTTAAACTGCACCGCAAAATGTGGGAGTAGTTAGGAATCTAAATTGTAGGAGACAGACACACAACTTCACTTTTATATATAAAGATGTTTGGTGGTTTCCCTATAACTCAGTGGATTCTGTAAATCACTATGATCCACATTTCGTTTGGCGGTCCATGGCTTAGTGGTTAGGGTGCTGGACTCATGATTGTAAGATTGGGGTTTCAGTTCCTGGACTGGACAATACATTGTGTTCTTGAGCAGAACACTTCATTTCCTGTCGCTGCAGTCCACTCAGTGAGTAAAACTGTGTAATCCTGGGATGGACCAGTACCCTATCCAAGAGGAATATATGTGCCAGAGGAACCAGGAAATCGGCCTTATAGTCTTTACTTAGTAATGTGGACTCACCTCATTTTATTTATATGACATGTCGTTCATTATTGTAAGCAGTGGGAGCACTAAATAATGAGTATGTTGTTAGTGACAAGGCTTAACGACATAGCTGATGTAATTTTCATTTCACTTGTACTATTACTAATACTTTGGGGAAATATATAAACATCAGGCGCAGGAGTGGCTGTGTGGTAAGTAGCTTGCTAACCAACCACATGGTTCCGGGTTCAGTCCCACTGCGTGACACCTTGGGCAAGTGTCTTCTGCTATAGCCCCAGGCCGACCAATGCCTTGTGAGTGGATTTGGTAGACGGAAACTGAAAGAAGCCCGTCGTATATATGTATATATATATGTGTGTGTGCGTGTATGTTTGTGTGTCTGTGTTTGTCCCCCTAGCATTGCTTGACAACTGATGCTGGTGTGTTTACGTCCCCGTTACTTAGCGGTTCGGCAAAAGAGACCGATAGAATAAGTACCGGGCTTACAAAAGAATAAGTCCCGGGGTCGATTTGCTCGACTAAAAGGCGGTGCTCCAGCATGGCCGCAGTCAAATGACTGAAACAAGTAAAAGAGTAAAAGAGAGAGAGTATCAAACTGCCCATTTCATATTCTCTTTAAATGTAGGTCTTTTGTATCTGATAAAAATGATACAAAAAAAAAGCAAAAAAAAAACAAAGTAAACACAAACAAACAGACAGACAAACAATATATTTCTATGATTTCTTTATGTAAATCTTTTTTTTTTTCAACTGTTAACATTCTATCAATCCCATCAGCTGCAGTCTGATATTATTGTTGTGATGGAGTTTTATGTTAAAGGAATAATAGATGTGTAGACTATCAAGAAGAAGAAGAAGAAGAAGAGAAAAGGGGAGAAAAGGAAGGAAAACATCTGTGTTGTTTTGAAATGTTGTTGGTTGGTCATATTTGGATAAGGATGTGTGTCTCACATATCAATACTGATGATTTATATAATATATCATCATCACCATCATTATCGTCGTCGTCATCATCATCATCATCATCACCGCCACCATCATTATTATCATTGTTGTCGTCATCCTCATCATCATCATCATCCTCATCATCATCATCATCAACATCATCATTATTATCACCATCATCATCATCATCATCATCATCACTGCCACTATCATCATCATCATCATCATCATCCTCATCATCATCATCATCATCAACATCATCATTATCACCATCATCATCATCATCATCATCATCATCATCATCACTGCCACTATCATTATTATCATTGTTGTCGTCATCATCATCATCACCATCATTATTATCATTGTTGTCATCATCGTTATCATTATCATCGTCATCATCATCATCATCACCATCATTATTATCATTGTTGTCATCGTCGTTATCATCATCATCATCATCATCACTGCCACCATCATTATTATCATTGTCGTCGTCGTCGTCGTCATCATCATCATCATCACCATCATTAATATCATTGTCGCCGTCGTCGTTATCATCATCATTGTCATCATCATCATCATCGTCAGCATCATCATCATCATAGTTTCTAATGTTTTCAAAACATCAAGAGGATGTTTCATCGCTGTGACTCATGAGGTGCGGTCTGCTCTGATCACGTAATATGCTATTTAAAGGTGTGTGTTTGTCCGGCTAACGTAGAGTATTGTAGAGTTTTCAATTTCTCTCAGCCAGCCAATAATAACAATAACAACCCATAACAGCAACAATAACAACAACATCAATACAATTACACAGTACCAATACTATGGAAGAAAAAAAAAAGAAAACACACACACACACACACACACACAGTTAATAGTAAATGGATTAGTTTTAAGGTATGTAAGAAGATTATCCCTTTTTATCTTTCGTCATAGTTGAAATTGTAATCATCCCGTTATCGTTTATCGATTTTAAAATTTATGAATCATTCGTTTTGAGCAAAAAGTACATGCGTTCCCGATAGCCTGTTCTCAGAGTTGATTTTCGAAAAGTATACTGTTGTACTGTAATGTTTTCCATAGATTTTAGACTAAATGAAATTGACCTATATATGGGAATGTGTTAGTGCGTGTGTGTGCTCGTGTCTGCTTACATGAATGCATGTGTGTATATGTGTGTGTGTATATATATATATATGTATGTATATATATGTGTGTGTGTACATGTGATTATGTTTGTGAATGTATGCATTTGTGTATTTACAGATACACATATATGTATATGTATATACATATATGTATATGTATATACATATATGTATATACTATGTATGTATGTATGTATGTGTGTGTATATATATGTGTGTGTGTATATATGTGTGTGTGTACATGTGATTATGTTTGTGAATGTATACATTTGTGTATTTACAGATACACATATATGTATATGTATATACATATATGTATATGTATATATTATGTATGTATGTATGTATGTATGTATGTATGTGTGTGTGTATATATATATGTGTGTGTGTATATATGTGTGTGTGTACATGTGATTATGTTTGTGAATGTATACATTTGTGTATTTACAGATACACATATATGTATATGTATATACATATATGTATATGTATATATTATGTATGTATGTATGTATGTATGTGTGTGTGTATATATATATGTGTGTGTGTATATATATGTGTGTGTACATGTGATTATGTTTGTGAATGTATACATTTGTGTATTTACAGATACACATATATGTATATGTATATATACATATATGTATATATTATGTATGTATGTATGTATGTATGTATGTGTGTGTATATATATATATGTGTGTGTGTGTATATATGTGTGTGTACATGTGATTATGTTTGTGAATGTATACATTTGTGTATTTACAGATACACATATATGTATATGTATATATTATGTATGTATATATATATTGTATGTATATATATGTATGTATATATTTCTATATAAGTGTATATGCATGCATGTATCATCATCATTGTTTAACGTCCTCCTTCCATGCTGGCATGGGTTGGACGGTTTGACAGGAGCTAGCCAAGCAGAAAACTCCACCATACATCTATGTATGTATATATATATGTATGTATATATATGTGTGTGTGTACATGTGATTATGTTTGTGAATGTATACATTTGTGTATTACAGATACACATATATGTATATGTATATACATATATGTATATGTATATACATATATGTATATACTATGTATGTATGTATGTATGTGTGTGTATATATATGTGTGTGTGTATATATGTGTGTGTGTACATGTGATTATGTTTGTGAATGTATACATTTGTGTATTTACAGATACACATATATGTATATGTATATACATATATGTATATATTATGTATGTATGTATGTATGTATGTATGTATGTGTGTGTGTATATATATATGTGTGTGTGTGTATATATGTGTGTGTGTACATGTGATTATGTTTGTGAATGTATACATTTGTGTATTTACAGATACACATATATGTATATGTATATACATATATGTATATATTATGTATGTATGTATGTATGTATGTATGTGTGTGTGTATATATATATGTGTGTGTGTGTATATATATGTGTGTGTACATGTGATTATGTTTGTGAATGTATACATTTGTGTATTTACAGATACACATATATGTATATGTATATACATATATGTATATATTATGTATGTATGTATGTATGTATGTATGTGTGTGTGTATATATATATATGTGTGTGTGTGTATATATGTGTGTGTACATGTGATTATGTTTGTGAATGTATACATTTGTGTATTTACAGATACACATATATGTATATGTATATATTATGTATGTATATATATATTGTATGTATATATATGTATGTATATATTTCTATATAAGTGTATATGCATGCATGTATCATCATCATTGTTTAACGTCCTCCTTCCATGCTGGCATGGGTTGGACGGTTTGACAGGAGCTAGCCAAGCAGAAAACTCCACCATACATCTATGTATGTATATATATATATGTGTGTGTGTGTGTGTATATATGTACATGAGTATATATATATACATTTGTATATAAGTGTATGTCTGCATATACATTTGTATATAAATGTATGTGTGCATATATATATATATATATATATATATATATATATATATTGTATGTGTATGTGTGTGTATATATATATGTGTATGTGAATGTATGTTTGATTGTGTATATGTATGTGTATATGTGTATGTTCTGTCTTCCCGACTGGAATTTTAGAGCATATTTTTAACCAGCCACCTGCTCAGTGGCAATAATGTAAACAGAAAATTTCATAAACAAATGTGTCTTGATCTTTTTATCATCTTTTTGTATAATCTTTCATTCTTTAAATATTAAGATGGTTTTGAAAATTTTTTATTGCCCCAGGTCCCTCGATCATCTGTTACGCATGAATTATGGTGCTACTTGCTTTCTCCAAGAATCCAAGTTGTTATTTTTTTTTAATTCTTACCATTTTGAGTTGGTTCACCATAATACCAATCATCATCATCATCATCATCATCATCATCACATCATCATCAACATCAACATCATCATCATCATCATAATCATCATCATCATCAACATCATCATCATCATCATCATCATCATCATTTAACTGTTTAGCATTTAAACCAGCCATATCTGGCTAAAATATCCTACCTGTCTTATGTCCAAACTGGATAGATCTGGCCTGTCGCACCTGCCCTACAATATCATATCATTGTACAAAAATAAACAATCACATTATTGAATTCTCAAAGCCACAAGATAATGCACAATTAATTCAAACCACTGTGAATAAATAAGTATTGTGTTTCACTAAGTAATCTGAATTCTAAGGGGTTAATGCCCACTTTTCCATGCTTACATGGGCCAGACAGAATTGGTCAAGGCAGATTTTCTATGGCTGGATGCCCTTCCTGTCACCAACCTTCACCTGTTTCCAAGCAAGATAATACTTCCCCCATGAACAGACATGTTTTACACAAAAGACTAGAAGTGGCCCATATGGTGATGATGCTTGTTTTCAACCATCATGTAGTGTCAAGACAAGGATGCTTAGAAACACGTGTGTGTGTGATATACGACAAGCTTCTTTCAGTTTATCTCTACTAAATCTCAGATCCACTGCCAAGGCTTTGTTCAGCCCAGGGGTTATACATAATAGAAGTCACTTGCCCAAGGTGCCATGCAGTGAGACTGAACCCAAAACCATGCGGTTATGAAGCAAACTTCTTACCACATTCCCATGCCTGCTCCTATAGTATTATTTTCCCCATATTGAGGTGATACATAATAATGTGTGGAGGCACAATGGCCCAGTGGTTAGGGCAGCGGACTCGCAGTCATAGGATAGTGGTTTCGATTCCCAGACCGGGCGTTGTGAGTGTTTATTGAGCGAAAACACCTAAAGCTCCACGAGGCTCCGGCAAGGGGTGGTGATCCCTGCTGTACTCTTTCACCACTCTTTCTCCCACTCTTTTTTCTGTTGGCCTGCTCGCTTAGCCAAAGGGGTGGCGTCATTTGAAGGCTAAAACAGTGCGAAGCGCATTGTGACCAGCGATGTGTAGCAACATCTGATAGCCTGGTTGGTAACGGTGATGGTGATGGTGACATAATAATGTGTATAAATTATAATAGTTATAAACCTGAACGTGTATTTTGGGTACTGGATTTGCAAACTTCTCCTCAGATTATTTGTTCCTTCTCGAGCCATGTCTGGCTCATAAGGGCCGGTTTCCCGGTTTCCTTGGCGTATAGGTTCCCCATCTGGACGGGATTAATTCCCATTTAAGTTCTAAGCATTTACAAGGTTTTGGTGGCCCCATATATATCTGATTCAAAATATAACAATAATAAACTATGAAATAAGTTTTTGTCCCATGCAGCTTCAGTTTTTCTATATAGAAAGGGTGATGGATGTTTTTGGATTTAGGACATCCGTTTCTTTAAATAACATGTTTTGTGAGTAGGTGTTTTCAGGGGTTTATGAGATGATAAAGAGCTGTGAACACACACATGCACACGTATGTATATATGTATGTATGTTTATATGTGGGTGTTTGTATATCTATCTATCTATCCATCCATCCACCCACCACATACATACATACATACATACATACATATATACATACACTCATCCATCCATTCGTGCATACATAGATAGATAGATACATACATACATACATACATACTATATATGTCACAATACACATACTCATATATGTGTGTGTATACACAATACACATTATCTTGTATATATACTTTGCTGTGTGTTTTCTGGGACAAATGCCTTCTACTGTAGCCTCAACTTAAATCTTTGTGAGGAAAGCATAGAAGACAGAAGCTATGTGTAGGTCTGATGGGTTGTCACTTGTATTTCAAAGGCTCTGCTTTGACACATATTGAGTCAAAATGAGTTGACATAAGAATTATATTTAGGGTATACATATCTGTGGAATACTCAGCCACTTACTCTTTAATTTCATGAGCAGGTAGTTCGGTTGATTTAACAATAATAAAACCAATGAAGGAGCCTTCATATATGTATTTATATATCTTATATGTATGTCTGTGTGTTGCGGTTTAACTCAAAGTCGGCCCTTATTAACAGATCTATGATCAAAGACTGTCAAGCAATGACATTCATCTTCTATTCAGGAGTAGCTTACCCTATCTTCTCGTCTTCTTCTTCTTGTCTTGTAACAGCATTCATCTAGGAAGGGTTAAGCCAACTCCTATTGTGTCCAAACTGACCAGATCCAGCCTCTTACACCTACCCTACAATGCCATTCTAAAAATAAACAATCACACCACTGAAATTCCAAAACTATGAGATAATGCATGATTAATTCAAAACAATGTAAATAAATAAGGATTACATTCGACAGAATAATCTGAATGCTAAAGGGTTAAAGTGGAGGTGCAATGGCTCAGTGGTTAGGGCAGCAGACTCGCAGTCGGAGGATCGTGGTTTCGATTCTCAGACCGGGTGCTGTGTGTTTATTGAGTGAAAACACTTAAAAGCTCCATGAGGCTCTGGCAGGGGGTAGTGGTGACCCCTGTTGTACTCTTTCGCCCCAACTTTCTCTCACTCTTTCTTCCTGTTTCTTAAGTAATGCTATGATGGACTGGCATCCCGTCCAGCTAGGGGGAACACATACGCCATAGAAACTGAAAAACCGGGCCCATGAGCCTGGTTAGGCTTGAAAAGGGCGCATAAATAAAAAAAATAATAAAGAGTTAAACCATGCTAGCATAAATGATAGATGTTAAAAGATGATGATCACACAAAAACAAAACATAATAGATCCACTGGCAGAATTTTTAATGTTTTGATAAATACTCTTTACTCTTTTACTCTTTTACTTGTTTCAGTCATTTGACTGTGGCCATGCTGGAGCACCGCCTTTAGTTGAGCAAATCGACCCCAGGACTTATTCTTTGGAAGCCTAGTACTTATTCTATCGGTCTCTTTTGCCAAACCGCTAAGTTACGGGAACGTAAACACACCAGCATCGGTTGTCAAGCAATGCTGGGGGGACAAAGACAGACACACAAACATATACACACACATACATATATGTATACATATATACGACGGGCTTCTTTCAGTTTCCGTCTACCAAATCCACTCACAAGGTTTTGGTCAGCCCAAGGCTATAGTACAAGACACTTGCCCAAAGTGCCACACAGTGGGAATGAACCTGGAACCATGTGGTTGGTAAGCATATTTTGAGGGAATTTTGGCTACTAATTCCCACAGTTTGAGTGATTACAGAGATGCCCTCTCTGTCTCTCTCTCTCTCTCTGTCTCAATTTTTGTTAAGCATTTCTGTTATAAAGACATTTATTCCAACATTCTACATACATATATATACACATTTTTGCCAACCATCACACTACATATATGTGGACAGAATACAAATGGAAAATTACTTGAGAGAAAATGTACAACAAATATATTTCAATACATGTGGAACATATTTTTGAATAGATATGGATGTTTTTGAAAGGGCAAACTGACTGATGATTTAGTGAAGGTAGATTAACTAATAAACCATGTGGAGGTGTTGGATATC
>NC_043014.1:44569404-44601904 GCF_006345805.1 Octopus sinensis | reverse complement strand
ACTGTGTATCCTTTTCCAAATTTATTTTTTTCTTTAAAAAATTTAATGCAGTTTTATGTTTTACTAAAATCTAACAATTTTGTTGTTGCTGTTGTATGTGTGTATGTGTTTAGTGGAGGCGCAATGGCCCAGTGGTTAGGGCAGCGGACTCGCGGTCGTAGGATCGCGGTTTCGATTCCCAGACCGGGCGTTGTGAGTGTTTATTGAGCGAAAACACCTAAAAGCTCCACGAGGCTCCGGCAGGGGATGGTGGTGATCCCTGCTGTACTCTTTCACCACAACTTTCTCTCACTCTTACTTCCTGTTTCTGTTGTACCTGTACTTCAAAGGGCCGGCCTTGTTACTCTCTGTGTCACGCTGAATATCCCCGAGAACTACGTTAAGGGTACACGTGTCTGTGGAGTGCTCAGCCACTTACACGTTAATTTCACGAGCAGGCTGTTCCGTTGATTCGGATCAACCGGAACCCTCGTCGTCGTAACCGACGGAGTGCTTCCACCATGTATGTGTTTATTTCATCTACTTAAAGAGAAGTCTTGTCTCAGTATAGATGACAAACAAATAAATTATTGATTCGTTGCATAAATTTAATTTATATATTGATTATTTAAGACATTTACATAATATTATTCATGTTACTTTCCACATTTTTTAACCCTTTAAACTTATATCTGATATTTTTTATTAGAAATTTTTCACTAGAATATAATTTTCAGGTTGTTTTATGGAATATGGTCAATCATGAGATTTCGTTTCAAATTTCTTCTAAAGCAGGCAAAACCTTCGTCCGATCTATATAGTTTCAAAACTATGAAAGTCTTCTAGATGCTTGTGTTTATAATAGACAAACTAACCAAAATTTATTCATAATTGGCCGATTCATGATTCCAGATCTCTTTAAATGTATTAATAATGTAAACATGACCCTATTCCCTTTTATTCTTTTGAGGTCAATAATATAGAACCAGTCAGTAAAATATGTACTGGAATCAAGGTAATCAACTATATCATAGAAAGTGGTACTCCAGCATGGCCACAGTTCAGTGAATGAAACCAGTAAACAAACACACACACGCACACACTCCTTTAACATTTAAATTGTTGCTGTTTGTTCCTTCTTGAGCCATGCCTGGCTCATAAGGGGCATTTTCCTAGTTTCCTTGGTGTATAGGTTCTCCACCTGGACGGGACGCCGGTCCGTCGCAGGTGAGCTACAAAATGCAGGAGGAAAGAGTGAGAGAAAATTGTGGCGAAAGAGTCAGCAGAAGTTTGCCATTACCTTCTGCCGGAGCCGCGTGGAGCTTAGGTGTTTCACTCATAAACACACACATCGCCCGGTCTGAGATTCGAACTCTCAATCCCTCGACTGCGAGTCCGCTGCTCTAACCACTAGGCCATATCCAGCCCAGATTTTCTACTAGTTTTATGTTCAAACTGGCCATATCCAGTCTTTTACACCTACCCTACAATATCACTCTAAAAAGAAACCATCACATCATGAAAATCTCAAAGCAACACAATAATACTTGATTAATTCAAAACAATGTGAATAAATAGGCACTATTGTAAGTGGACAGAAAGATAAATATAACACTTATTTGTTAATGTTAGTCAATGATAGGTTCTGAAGTTCTCGTCAAGGAATAACCACATTTGGTACAAACTATATCAGAATTCTGGTTAATGAGATATTTGAAATTGTGATTGAAGCTGGTTGTTTGAACGCTATTCAAAAGAGGTTAGAGCAGGCCTGGTCAACTCAAATTACATTGTAGGCCACTTTAATCACAGAAAGTTTTTTGAGGGTCACTCGTATACTTTATGCACTAATAGACAAATAATCAAATTACAGAATCAAGAATTTTTCGTACTCTTCGTTTGTACTTTAGCATTTCGTTGTACTTTAGCATTCAGATTACTCTGTCAAATGTAAAGCCTCTCTAATCACATTGTTTTAAATTAATTGTACAGCATCTTGTAACTCTGAGATTTTGATGATGTCTTTGTTTATTTTTAGAATGACTTTGTAGGGTAGGTGTGAGAGGTCAGAGCTGGCTGGTTTGAGCATATAACAGGAAGACAATTTTGGCCTGGTGTGGCTGGTTTAAACACTAAAGGGTTAAAATTATAAAATTGTAGGGAATTGCTTTATTGCCACTTATAAATTTTAAATTTATTTTGAGACAAATGTTTTACACAAACAATTCTATTTTGAAACTAAACACAATACTTCAAGAAAGTATCAAGTGGGCCGCAAGATAAAAGTCTGCGGGCCGCATGTGGCCCACAGGCCTCAAGTTGGCCAGCCCTGGGTTAGCTTGCTAACCAACCACATGGTTCCGGGTTCAGTCCCACTGCGTGGCATCTTGGGCAAGTGTCTTCTGCTATAGCCCTGGGCCGACCAAAGCCTTGTGAGTAGATTTGGTAGATGGAAACTGAAAGAAGCCTGTCGTATATATGTATATATATACATATATGTGTGTGTATGTGTTTGTGTGTCTGCGTCTGTCTCCCTAGCATTGCTTGACAACTGATGCTGGTGTGTTTACGTCTCCGTCACTTAGCAGTTCGGCAAAAGAGACCGATAGAATAAGTACTGGGCTTACAAAGAATAAGTCCCGGGGTCGATTTGCTCGACTAAAGGCGGTGCTCCAGTAAGGACACAGTCAAATGACTGAAACAAGTAAAAGAGAGTAAAGAGAATCAGTCAAGCAGTTTAACCCAATGTGAATTGAATGGCAATCACATGAAGTGTTATGTAGGAATTCTAAGAGTGCTGCTTTTGTGTTTTTATCATGAATTTATTCATTAAGCAAAATTTGTGGAGCATTCTACAAAATGCCACTTGGTTATTAGTTGTCTCCCTTCACATTCTGAATGCAATATTTTGGATTGATAAAATAATGCAATATTTTGGATTGATAAAATAAAGAACAAGGAATGATTTAACTATTCCCAGCCCCGCTTAAAATGTGTGGCCTTGTACCTGGATTGGCAGGATTATAAGAGCACTGGAAAAAATGGCTAACATTATTATTTCTGACCCCTTGTGTACTGAGTTCAAATCTTGCCAATGTCAACTTTGCCCTTCATTGACTTCCGGAGTCAATAAAATAAAGTGATAAAAGAAAGTACAAGTCAAGTACTCGTTTACTCTTTTACTTGTTTCAGTCATTTTGACTGTGGCCTTGCTGGAGCACCGCCTTTAGTCAAGCAAGTCGACCCCAGGATTTATTCTCCGTTAGCCTAGTACTTATTCTATTGGTCTCTTTTGCTGAACTGCTAAGTTACAGGGATGTAAACACACCAGCATCGGTTGTCAAGCAATGTTGGGGGGACAAACACAAACACGCAAACAAATACACACACATGCATATTTATATATATATACATATATACGACGGGCTTCTTTCAGTTTCCGTCTACCAAATTCACTCACAAGGCTTTGGTTAAAACACTGGACAAAATGCCTTGCAGTTTTTTTTCTTTCATCTCTTTACTTTTTGTGTACAAACCTCATCAATGTCAACTTTGCCTTTCATTCTTTCCTCAGGACTCGTTAAAAACTCGGCGTTAGTCAACCACCAAAGTTGATTTAATTGATTATAGACCCTCCCCTCCAACCAACTCTCCCCAAAATTGCTGGCCTTGTGCCTAAATTAGAAACAGCTACTATTATTAGTGTTTTATAATAAGATTGAGAACTGACCAAACTGTTAGAGTGCCGAAAGTAAGTTGAACAGTATTTAGTGTTATCCTCCCCTGTTTAAATCCTGATTGGGCTGGCTTTGTGTTTCATTGATTGATTCAGTTGGTTATTATGCTTTTCCTTTGCCAAATTTGGCTTTGTGCCTAGTCAAAAGAAATCATTATCATATGTTTAGATTTTACTGTGTATTCTGTGTTTCACAGAAGAAGTTGTACACTTGTAGTAAGCAGAATTTCCAAGTAAGCTTCAATTTCTGGTCATTTGATTTACGTTATAGGCACAGGAGTGGCTGTGTGGTAAGTAGTTTGCTTACCAACCACATGGTTCCGGGTTCAGTCCCACTGCGTGGCACCTTGGCAAGTGTCTTCTACTATAGCCTCGGGCCAACCAAAGCCTTGTGAGTGGATTTGGTAGACGGAAACTGAAAGAAGCCCGTCATATATATATATATGTATGTATATGTGTATATATGTTTGTGTGCCTATGTTTGTCCCCCCCATCATCGCTTGACAACCGATGGTGTTGTGTTTACGTCCCAGTAACTTAGCAGTTTGGCAAAAGAGACCAATACAATAAGTACTAGGCTTACAAAGAATAAGTTCTAGGTTCAAATCCCAACAAAATCAACTTTCCTTTGTTGGGAAACACAGACACACAAACATATACACACATATACATATACATAGATATAATATATATCTATATATATATATATATATATATATACGACGGGCTTCTTTCAGTTTCCATCTACCAACTCCACTCACAAGGCTTTATTTGGCCCGAGGCTATAGTAGAAGACACTTGCTCAAGGTGCCACGCAGTGGGACTAGTTGCCAAAGTGTAGGAAGTAAACTTAATTCTGTGTGTTTCAGTTTACTCATCAGCAATTGTTTCTGACACAGACCGATGCTTTTGTCCAAGAGGAGACTTATATCTCATTTGCTTAACACTAAGATACAATGGTCACGCACAAACCCTTTAACATATCCTGAACCTTTGTAGGTGACACTTACATCATGCTGAATCCTTGAGGTGAGACTGAAGACCCCCAATCTTCTCCTGATGATGTTATTCAAGGGAATGAAAGAGCCTCTATTTTACTGCTTAACATGCTAGAAATAGCAGCCAAATTCCTTCAAACCACACCTTACCATCTTAAAACAGGAAGACATGATGGACAACAAAGTCTTAGATAAACAAAAAGAAACAAACCCTTTAATCATTGAGGTGAGACTGAAGACTCCCAATCTTCTCCTGATGATGTTATTCAAGGGAATGAAAGAGCCTCTACTTAATTGCTTAACATGCTAGAAATAGCAGCCAAATTCCTTCAAACCACACCTTACCATCTTAAAACAGGAAGACACGATGGACAACAAAGTCTTAGATAAACAAAAAGAAACAAACCCTTTAACATATCCTGAACCTTTGTAAGTGACACTTACATCATGTTGAATCATTGAGGTGAGACTGAAGACCCCCAATTCTTCTCCTGATGATGTTATTCAAGGGAAGTTATGGTAAAATATAAGAATTTGATGCAGTGTGAAGGTTACATTCAGCCACACTACTTATCATTTATATTCGTCAACAACTCTTTGGCTGTTAGGCTGACACCTTGTCAAACCAGTCAGTTATGGCTTTTCTCTACTAAGAAAAAGATAAATATTATTGTTCATTAATATATTCATTTTTCAAGTGGTTGAGTGGTCTTGTGTTAATTGATAAATCAATATTTATGCATTTTAGAGTATTGAAGATGGCTAAGGTAGTAGAGCCTTTGGCTAAATGCATTACAGTATTCAGTTTTTGGCTTCTGCAAATCTGAGATCAAATCCCACTGACGTCAAGTCTCTTTTCCACTAGTTGTTGTTTTGTTTAGCCACAGGTTGTTGTTGTTTAGCCTGATCAAGTAGACTTATGATTAAAGCCATTACATTTTTCTTTTTGTCTATCTAAGACTTTGTTGTCCATCGTGTCTTCCTGTTTTAAGATGGTAAGGTGTGATTTGAAGGAAATTGGCTGCTATTTCTATCATGTAAAGCAATTAACTCTTTTACTCTTTACTTGCTTTAGTCATTTGACTGCGGCCATACTGGAGCACCACCTTGTAGTCGAGCAAATTGACCCCAGGACTTATTCTTTGTAAGCCTAATACTTATTCTATCAGTCTCTTTTGCCGAACCGCTAAGTTACAGGAACGTAAACACACTAGCATTTGTTGTCGAGCGATGTTGAGGGGACAAACATATACACTCACGTACATATATATATATATATATATATACACACATATATACGATGGGGTTCTTTCAGTTTCTGTCTACCAAATCCATTCACAAGGCTTTGGTCGACCTGAGGCTTTAGTAGAAGACACTTGCCCAAGGTACCACGCAGTGGACTGAACCCGGAACCACGTGGTTGGTAAGCAAGCTACTTACCACACAGCCACTAGAGGCTCTTTCATTGGCTCATCAAAATAGGCTCCAGTAATACACTAAATGTTGAATTGATCAACTGTTCTCATTGCTTTGAACACTTGGCTCTGTGACCAAGAAATTAATATTTATTTTTATATAGGCGCAGGAGTGGCTGTGTGGTAAATAGCTTGCTAGACAACCACATGGTTCCAGGTTCAGTCCCACTGCGTGGCATCTTGGGCAAGTGTTTTCTGCTATAGCCCCGGGCCGACCAATGCCTTGTGAGTGGATTTGGTAGACGGAAACTGAAAGAAGCATGTCGTATATATGTATATACAAATTATTACATTATATAAAAGGGCTTAGTAAAATAAATTACTTCATAAATTACTATATAATGTAATAATTTGAATTCGCCTTAAATGGTCCCTTTGCATACTGAACACTTGGTGAAATTGATTAATAATTAATTAATTTTACCCTCAATTGTTGAAATTATATGTATATACATATATGTATGTGTGTGTGTTTGTGTGTCTGTGTTTGTCCCCCTAGCATTGCTTGACAACCGATGCTGGTGTGTTTACGTCCCCGTAACTTAGCGGTTCGGCAAAAGAGACTGATAGAATAAGTACTGGGCTTACAAAGAATAAGTCCTGGGGTCGATTTGCTCGACTAAAGGCGGTGCTCCAGCATGGCCGCAGTCAAATGACTGAAACAAGTAAAAGAGAGAGAGTATATGTTTGTAATGTGATTTTTTATGTCATTTATTGTTTTACTCTATGAACTTGTTAAAAGAAAAAGAAAGGAAACCAGAACAAATATTAGGGAGAAAAAAAAAACCCCCTACACATTGTTGTTATGCTCCTTAATTATAATTCAAGTCAGTTGGAGTGCTCTTTACTGTCCATTTTTTCATCAATGTTATCGCCACATCCATAAATCCCGCCGATGAGAATGTTTTGAAGCGTCTTCAAGCGGTGCCAAAATCTTTTGATCGGAATCAACATAAACACGTCATTGAAAACCAGCATTGTCATATTTGTGAAGTAGATGTGTAAGTATTGAAATGTCTTCTTCTCTGTGTTAATTTGAAATCCAAAGGAAGACTTCCTGTAGACTGATTTTTTTTTTTTATTTCCTCTGAACTCTAGTCTCTTAAAATTTCAACTTAATTATTTGCTCAATAATTGTATGAACAAATGAAATATTGTAACCAAGGTCATTATTTTTACTAATAAATATTGTTTGATGGTAATTAAGAGTTAAAAATGATTGCCTCGAATTTCTCTTCATAAAATTTTTATTACACTATGTTTGCGGTCTCTCTTACATCTTCTGCTTCTCTTCCTGTTTGTCTCTGTGTCTATCTCTCTCTCTCCCTACACACATACACACACACACACACACACACATACACACACACACACACACTCACACACACACACAAGTGCACACACACACTCACACACACACACACACTTACACACACACTCACACACACACACGCACTCACACACACACACAAGTGCGCACACACACACACACACACAAGTGCACACACACACACAAGTGCACACACACACACACACGCATCACTCTAAGCAGAACTGACATAACATTGCGTTTTACTTTAATGTCACAAATGTCTATGTCGTGTATTTCACAGTTTCTTTTTTATTAATTTCTATTTACTAAAGACAAGTTTATGTTTCAAATCATTGCCAAAATAAAATGTAGAGGTGAGACATGGTCCCCTGCCCTACGTCCAAACTGCCCTCCAAACTGTCCCCTGCCTATATAGCCAGTATAGAAAGCAGACATAAAATGATGACGATGATGATGATGACGGGTTTATCCTTCTGTTTTTCCATTTGTTTTCTCAGCTGTCACAAGTCCAAACACTGCAGTGATTGTAATAAATGTGTTGCTGAATTTGATCATCATTGTATTTGGCTTAATAACTGTGTTGGAAGAAGAAATTACAAGTAAGTGTTGTAAATATATTTATGTGAGCATCCGCATCCACATACACACACACACACACACACACATGCACACAATGTTAAAATCCTTTTTCTGGTGGAAGTTGCTTTTCATCTTTTCCATCTTTCCAGGTTGATAAAACAGGCAACATTAAGGTATTAATGTTGAGTTGATTGATTGTTCCATTTTTACTTTAACCCTTTCGTGACCAACCCGGCTGAAACCACCTCTGGCTCTGTAGTACAAACGTTGTGTTTTCATAATTTTTAAATTGAAATCTTCCATCTCCCATGACTTTCGGAAACATTTTTTCACGCTCAGAGTTGCTGAAACATGGAACAAACTGCCTGCGTCAGTTGTTGACTGCCATGACACTTCATCCTTTAAGGCCCTCATGCTTTCCGAAATCCACCGAAACTACACCTGATTGTCCCCCTTCCATACTCATACACATATGTGTATGTCATGACTCATGCACTGTTCTTTTCCTGACACTTGTACTTTACCCTATGTACTATACATACACTTTAGATGAGTTGTAGTGCACCTGAGCACTGTACACAATGTTTTATTATTATTAAACCTTAGTCACGATTAATGTTCCTAACACCAGCTCAATGATAACTAAGTTACTTTACTAAATTTTTTATTATATTTGAAATTAATTGAAAGAAACACAGAGCACCTCAACAGAAATATGGTAAATATGGTAAATATCAGCCACGTCAGTGAGTTTGATTTGTTATATATGTCTATAATTATTGCATATGGATAAGGACAGTTATGTAAAGAAGTGCTTGTCTCTAACGTGTGGAAAAAAGTGGACCCAGGAAGACATGAGATGAGGTGGTGAAATATGATCCTTGGATGTTGAGTCTCACTGAGGCGATGTCAAGTGACCTAGACTTTTAGTGATTTGCTGTGCTTGAGAAGACACGTCAAGCTAGGTGCAAACGTAGTTGTGGCCTGTGCCAGGGACACACGAGAGGCACCTGTGCTGGTGACACATAAAAGGAACCCATGCCGGGACATGCAAAAGGTTCCCATGCTGGTGACATGTAAAGGGCACCTATGCCAGTAACATATTAAAGACACCCAGTACGCTCTATGGAGTGGTTGGCATTAGGAAGGGCATCCAGTCATAGAAACCAAGTCAAAACAGACGTGAGCCTGGTGCAGCTCTCCGGCTTACCAGTTCCAGTCGAACCTATTTCTTTACTACATACAAGGGGCTAAACATAGAGGGGACAAACGGATTGAGTCGATTATATCGACCCCAGTGCGTAACTGGTACTTATTTAATCGACCCCGAAAGGATGAAAGGCAAAGTCGACCTCAGCGGAATTTGAACTCAGAATGTAACGATAGACGAAATACAGCTACGCATTTCGCCCGGCGTGCTAACTATTCTGATAGCTCGCCGCCAGTCGAACCATCTTACCTATGCCAGCATGGAAAACAGACATTAAATGGTTATGATGATGATGATGATGGTGGTGATGGTGTTGGTGATGGTATTGGTGGTGGTGGTGTTAGTGGCGTGTATGTGTCTTTAAGATATCTTGAATGTATCGAAGTGAGAGAATAACAACCGCCCTCTTGGTTTTAAAGATCTGTAGTGACATACTGTGAAACTGAAACCCGAGCAGGTTTTTATTGGTGAATTTGCTCTGCTGGAACAGTCAGGCTTATTTGCTAAATTACAAGGCATGCGTATTTAAAAGGTCACTTTGAGAAGAGCATCCGATGCCTGAGGTCATGTCTGCGAAAGCACAGCACATGTCGTCTCGCTGGGATGAGTCTTAAGCAACAAAACTACTTAAACTTGTTTGATGCAAGTATTTGTCTCTTAACTTCCAGCTGTTCTTTTCTGCTATAGACAATACAGAGTAGAGAGATGAAGTAAATACTTTACACAGTCTAGTTTGGTACCTCACATTTCTGAATTAAAATTTTACTCAGGTGCTGGCATGGCTGTGTGGTAAGTAACTTGCTAACCAACCACATGGTTCCGGGTTCAGTCCCACTGCGTGGTATCTTGGGCAAGTGTCTTCTGCTATAGCCCCGGGCCGACCAATGCCTTGTGAGTGGATTTGGTAGACGGAAACTGAAAGAAGCCTGTCGTATATATGTATATATATATATATGTGTGTGTATATGTTTGTGGGTCTGTGTTTGTTCCCCTAGCATTGCTTGACAACTGATACTGGTGTGTTTACGTCCCCGTCACTTAGCAGTTCGGCAAAAGAGACCAATAGAATAAGTACTGGGCTTACAAAGAATAAGTCCCGGGGTCGATTTGCTCGACTAGAGGCGGTGCTCCAGCATGGACACAGTCAAATGACTGAAACAAGTAAAAGTGTAAAGAGTATAGGTGCTGACATGGCTGTGTGGTTAAGAAGTTTGCTTCCCAACCACATGGTTTCAGGTTCAATCCCATTGCATGGCACTTTGTGCAAGTATCTTCTACAGGCTGACTAAAGCTTTGTGAGTGGATTTGGTAGATGGAAACTGAAAAAAACTGTATGTATGCATGCGTGTGTGTGTGTGTGTGTGTGTGTGTATGTATGTTTGTGTTTCCTTGTCTTGACATTATATGATCATTGTAGGAGCTAGCAAATTTAGACAAGAGCATCTTCTGGATTTGTATTCTTTTGGGGGAATTATTAAAAAATCGAGTAGGGGAATCCGAGTGCATGCGCTAGTTTATATTGGGTGGTGGTGGTGGTGGAAGAAGGGGGAAGTGTTGGCGAATCAAGTGGTAAATCGAAAGAGAGAGAGAAGGGGCCAGAGTTAGGGTGGTCAGGCATAGAACACGAGGGTGAAAAATATTCTTTGGGATTTTGGGTAAGGGTCATTTACCAATGAACGCACAAGCATTTTATTGGCAAAATGTCTCTCCCAAAATGCAACATTTATTTCAACACAATTTCATCCCAAGAGTCTTGCATAACGAATAATAAATAATATAAGCATGCACAAACATGTACATATGTGTGTGTGTGTGTGTGTGTTTGCATTACTCTTTACTCTTTTACTTGTTTCAGTCATTTGACTGCAGCCATGCTGGAGCACCGCCTTTAATCGAGCAACTCGACCCCGGGACTTATTCTTTTGTAAGCCCAGTACTTATTCTATCGGACTCTTTTGCCGAACCGTTAAGTAACGGGGGACATAAACACACAAACATCGGTTGTCAAGCAGACACACACGCATATATATATATATATATATATATATATATATATATATATACATATATACGACACACAGACACACACGCATATATATATATATATATATACATATATACGACGGGCTTCTTTCAGTTTCCGTCTACCAAATCCACTCACAAGGCTTTGGTCAGCCCCACGCAGTGGGACTGAACCCGGAACCATGTGGTTGGTAAGCAAGCTACTTACCACACAGCCACTCCTGCGCCTATGTGCATGCTTTATTGTAATAATTATAATAATAATAGACAATATTATCTCCATGAAGACAAGCCACTGATTTTTGTGAAAACATACAATCTGAATTACTTTAAATCCATTTTCTCCATGATACAAAGCTTATAGTTGCCTAACTCATAATTTTAACATACACTTGTTTGTATTATGACAATCCTAAAATTCTTGATAACACTGTTTATCCTCCACTTCACTCCCCATACACATACACACATGCACAGACACGCATATACACACACATATGTACATGAAAGTTTATTTCTCTTTTTACCAGATGGTTCTTTATGACTGTGTGTACAGCCTTAAGTGGTATACTCAGCATTTTTGTCATCAGTCTTCTGGAATTTATTTCATATTTCCAAGACCAGGAATCTGGCTATATCCTTGAACCATATCACAGTAAGTATTGCTATCATTTCTTATTGATTTAAATTAACTTTTGTTATTCTTTACTTGTTAATGAGCAATATTGAATAAACTGTTTTCTAGGATGAGACTGGCACGTGTAAAAAGATTCAAGCGAGGTTGCTGCCAGTGCCGCCTGACTGGCCCCCGTGCTGGTGGTACGTAAAAAGCACCATCCAAACGTGGCCGATGCCAGTGCTGCCTTGACTGGCATCCGTGCTGGTGGTACGTAAAAAGCACCAACCGATTGTGGTCATTGCTAGCCTCCTCTGGCCCCTGTGCTGGTGGCACGTAAAAAGCACCCACTACACTCACAGAGTGGTTGGCGTTAGGAAGGGCATCCAGCTGTAGAAACACTGCCAGATCAGGCTGGAGCCTGGTGCAGCCTCCTGGCTTCCTAGAACCCGATCGAACCGTCCAACCCATGCTAGCATGGAAAATGGACATTAAACGATGATGACGACGATGATCTTTTAAGAAATTAAATGTATATCTGTGACTGTAAAACTTTGTAAATGAAATTGGAGAGACAGAAAGTATGTACAAGCCCACATCAGATAGACCACCTGTAATTCAAAGACCCACTTGTGTCATGGAATCACATTAAATGTGGCTATATAATTATGTTAAGAGCACAAGTGCCTGTGGAAAACTTAGGAACATGTACTTTGATATAACAATTCTGTTGATCAAACAACTGAATAATCCATTAATCAAAATTGATAGGAGATCCATTCAAATTTACATGTCTTCAATCTTTTGCTGGGCTTTTGAACATAAAACATTTGTAAAAGCTGCTTATTGTAAAGCAGTAATACTAGCAACAGATATCTACAACAATCTATGCATTTTATAATCTGCTATACTATTTCATATCTCCCGTACTAATACTATTCCATGTCTCCCATATACTTATCCATATCTACACACGCTATTCCCCATCTACTATATATTAACCCATATCTATATTGTGGAGGCACATGGCCTAGTGATTAGAGCAGAGGACTCACGGTCAAGGGATTGTGGGTTCGAATCTCAGACCGGACGATGTGTGTGTTTATGAGCGAAACACCTAAGCTTCACGCGGCTCCGGCAGAAGGTAATGGCAAAACTTCTGCTGACTCTTTCACCACAACTTTCTCTCACTGTTTCCTCTTGCATCTTGCTGCTCACCTGCGATGGACCGGCGTCCCGTCCAAGTTGGGAACCTATACGTCAAGAAACTGGGAAACTGGCCCTTATGAGCCAGGCATGGCTCAAGAAGGAACAAAAAACAAAAAAACAACATATCTATATTGAATAAATGCAATTGTTTCCCTTTTTAGTATTGTCCCATTATTTTCTTCACTTTCCATATCTCACATAAAACATGTACTCAGTCCTGTATTGTTCTATTTTCCTTTCAACCACAAACCTAAAAAAAAATATTCTGAGATGACTGCAGTCTAGTAATCTCATCCAATTAACTGAAAAAAGGTCAATTCATTTAATTTTCAAACAAGATAACTAACACGTCTAATTAAGAAATCATTAATCTAACAGTGAGGGCGCGTGGCTTAGTGGTTAGGGCATTCGGCTCATGATCGTAAGGTTGTGAGTTCGATTCCCGGCGACGCGTTGTGTCCTTGAGCAAGACACTTTATTTCACGTTGCTCCAGTCCACTCAGCTGGCAAAAATGAGTTGTACTTGTATTTCAAAGGGTCAGCCTTGTCACTCTCTGTGTCACGCTGATTATCCCCGAGAACTACGTTAAGGGTACACATGTCTGTGGAATGCTCAGCCATTTGCACGTTAATTTCACGAGCAAGCTGTTCCGTTGATTGTATCAGCTGGGACCCTCGTCGTCGTAACCGGCGGAGTCTTTAAATTCTAACAAATTATTTATGTGGAAAATATATGGTAAAAAAAAACATAATGTATTTTTTTACTCTGCAGAACCGTTGAAGACCGAAAGTCCAGAAAATACAGGTAAGAGCTTTTAATTATACAAATGACGAGGCAAAAAGACCGTCAATTTAAGAGGTCTCAAGGTTTTATATTTAAGCTTTGTTTCATTAGACAAGGCAGATTACTCTGTCAAGCTAGGTATCACTCCTACTTCAGTGATACATGGTTAGTAGAAAGAGGAAAAACATTCATTTGTCCATGCACTATTCTTGGTTCATTTGCAAATATTTAGATATCCAGAAAACATTTTTGAACATGGAATCATTAAGAAAAGAGGTTATGAGATAGGGCATCCGAGCACTCTGTACAATAAGTTCATTATTATATTACAACTCATTATTATATTACAATGTTTAACCCTTTAGTGTTCGCATTATTTTGCCAAAATTAATCCTTCTTCATCTGCATTGTCTTGAACTAATCAGGCATTATCTTGTAGCTATGAGATTTTGATGAGGTAGCTGTTAATTTTTAAAATGATATTGTAGGGTTGGTGTGAGAGACCAGATCTGGCCAGTTTGAACATAAAACAGGCAGAATACTTTTGGCCGGATATGGCCGGTTTAAATGCTAAAGGGTTAAAGCTAACACCTTAAAATGAAATAACCTTAGACAGCTCTATATTTGACCTCTGTTAATCTAAATTTCATCATCATTGTACTTTTTTTCAATTTTGGCATAGACTGCATGGATTTGTACTACAATCTGTTTACCTATCTGTACAATATATGTTCTATCTTTTGTGTCATATCATTTGTGAGGCTCAATGTTCTTAGATCTAACCTGTGTCATCTTTTGACATTCTTTCTCTAACTGTATCAAAAGAAACTTCGTCTAAATCAGTGGTTTCCAAAGTGGGAAGTACCACCCCCCCTGAGGACAGCGGAAAGTTCCAAGGGGGCATTGAAGAAAAGTGGTGTGATAATGAGGTATCCAAAAGGGGGTGGTTGATGTAAAATCTACAAAATAATAGTTTAATTAGGTTAAGTTTTATTTGTGAAATGCAGTTGCTTTGAATTTGCTTAAGAAGGAGGTCTGTGTTTGTAGTAGTAAGTTGGTGGGGAGGCGCTAGGAATGTGGCCTGGGTGCCAAGTGGGTGGCAGCCCAAAAAAGTTTGGGGACCACTGATCTAAATAATGGTCTATATAGAACCTGTAAACTAGGAGACAGACTTGAAGCAGAAAGGGCATGTTATTGGTAAGGTTGCAGTTGTTGACAAAAGGACTTCGACAATCCTAGATGACTGGTTGATTGGCCAAATGATTAATCAAACAATTAATTAATTGGTTAAATGGTTAACCAATTGACAAATAAAAAATTTTTAAATGTAAAAGAAAAATAGTACATGTATTTATTATTGACAGAGTAGCTGTGTGGTAAGTAGCTTGCTTACCAACCACATGGTTCAGGGTTCAGTTCCATTGCATGGCACCTTGGGCAAGTGTCTTCTACTATAGCCTCGGGCCAAATAAAGCCTTGTGAGTGGAGTTGGTAGATGGAAACTGAAAGAAGCCTGTCGTTTATATGTATATATATGTATGTGTGTGTATATGTTTGTGTGTCTGTGTTTGTCCCCCCCAACATCGCTTAACAATCGATGCTCATGTGTTTATGTCCTCGTAACTTAGCGGTTCGGCAAAAGAGACCGATAGAATAAGTACTAGGCTTACAAAGAATAAGTCCTGGAGTCGATTTGCTCGACTAAAGGTGGTGCTCCAGCATGGCCGCAGTCACATGACTGAAACAAGTAAAAAAGTAAAAGAGATAACAACCCTCCCAAGATACATCAAAGCATCTAGTGTAATTTGTCATATTTTTGCCTCTTATTTCCAACAAGATACTGCTCAAGCAAGTGGGAAAACAAAAATTAACTTTTATTGTTGTTGTTGTTGCATTACAGAACCTGTGAGCAGCTCACCTCTGACAGCTACTTCATTAATTGCTATCATAACCACACCCACCGCAACAGTTCTGCCTGTTGGCAAACCCAGTAAGTATTTTTTACTTAGGTTTAATTCTTCAAATACTCTCTTTGTTTACATTTCTTTATCAAATTCCTTTCAGTTTTTAATTCTAATATTCACAATCTTTTTTTTTTTGCAATAAAAAAGTGGAAACTAAAATATTTGCTAATGTTATGCATCAATCTATCTAACTGCATTAAACTAACAAGATGACCTGTACGTGATCATTGAAACTCCTAGAAATAACAGCTAAGTCTCCTTCAAATGACACACTACCATCTTTAATATCTTATGTGGTCCTACATACCCATAAAAAGGATGGGATTGTCATGGCTCTATTAAGGCTTATCTTGGCCTAAACAGTCACATTAGCAACTGTATTTCACATTATCTAAATATGGCTTTTTTATAATAGGTGCAAGTTATCCTAGTTAAACATGGATGATAGATTAAAAACTGTTGAGAAAGACATGGAAAAATTCCTTTGAGTCTGCTGAGAAGATAGGAAAAATTAATGTTTGTTGGGAAAAATGTAGAAGATAAAGAAATTCGGAGGGTTGGCATTCTAGGAAGAAAGGACAGAACATACTGATTAGTGTAGGGTCCGGTGAGTGGGGTCCTGGGTAGATTACTTGGTTGGATTGGACAGGAGGCCTCAAATCGTCAGGCCTGGTCGGTGTTTGTGAAAGATGCAGCATTGAGGATAAATGAAGCCAGCTCAACCCACCCCGGGTGAATGCTGTAAGAAGAAGAAGAAAGAAGATTGGACAGGAGACCTGGGTGCATCTTGTAAATGCAAATGAGAAGAGGGCTGTTAGCACTGTTTAGCCCCAGGTTAGCCTTGGTCAAGTAGACCTATTATTAGGAGTATCTTAGACTACATTATTTAATGCAGTGTTTCTTAACCATTTTTGGACCATGGACCTCTTTGATTCTTATTTCACTTTGATGGATCCCCATAGCCATTTGATGTTTCAAAAATCCTATTATATTTTTGTAATGAAATATTATTAGGGACTGTATAAAAAGATTATTAAAATATTTTGTGTATTGTTGAAGTACAACCAATTTTTTAGCAACATGGACCCTAGTTGAGAACCACTGATCTAATGTGTACTTTTTCTTTTTAGATAGTAAGGGTTTGAGGGAAATTTGGTTGCTATTCCTAACCCCTTGAGCAACAACATAGGAGCTCCCTTGTTGTGAAGGGCATTTTACTGAATGGTAGTCTTTGCAATGAAGTGTCACAAGTAATGCTTAGTGAAGGGTTTACCAAGTTAGATAGAGGTTAAGTGACATAAACAGAGGTTCAAATAGAGTTGAAGGCACTTGTTAGGATCTGGGATGCAACACATAATGCCTTATATTTCTCTCTAGAAATAGACGATAAATGACTGAGCAACAATGAATCCAGGATTGAAGATTCTTAGATTCTGGAGTTGAATATTTTCAGACAATTAAATGCCTCTCTTGACTCCCTGTCTCTATTGTTTTGTTCTCTTCCTTTTGCAGCTTTCTCCATCCTCACTTTCTCTGCCCCACATGAGTACTGGTTATTTTTGATGGGATTCACAGTCTTATTGACTTTTGTTGCTGCCTTACTACTGACGCATCTCCTGCTGTTTCATATATACCTAAGTAAGTGCAAATGCTATTTCTACTACTACTACTACTACTACTACTACTACTACTACTACTACTACTACGACTACTACTACGACTACTACTCATCATCATCATTTAGCATCCGTTTTCCATGCTAGCATGGGTTGGACGGTTTAACTGGGGTCTGTGAAGCCGGAAGGCTTCATCAGGCCCAGTCAGATTTGGCAGTGTTTCTACGGCTGGATGCCCTTCCTAACGCCAACCACTACGTGAGTGTAGTGGGTGCTTTTTATGTGCCACCTGCACAGGTGCCAGACAGAGCTGGCAAACGGCCACGAACGGATGGTGTTTTTACGTGCCACTGGCACGGGGTCCAGGCGAGGCTGGCAACGGACACGAACGGATGGTGCTTTTACGTGCTACTAGCACGGGGGCCAGGCGAGGCTTACTACTACTACTACTACTAATAATAATAATAATAATAAATGCCCTGATGCAGTACCAGGCAGTGGCTCTCATGGCTTCTGATCTTAACTGATTGGAAGTGTTATCATGTGCATTGTTTTGTCTTGGTATAAAAGATGGGCTACAGCAAATATTCTGCTCAATACCACAGATTTGCTTGTCACTGGTTTGACCTTAACCAGTTGAGCATGTCCCTTAGTGGCTGACGATATGTGCATCTCTGATCACGAGCAGAAGTAGTGGGGGAGCATCATAGCTGTGTGTTGTGAGGGATTCTTTGGGGTTTGAATAATTCACCTCTGGAAACATGGGTGTTTTGTTCAACATCCTTAAACAACCCTTATTCAGGGACCTTTTGAGCAGGATGGGTTACTTAACCAGAAGAAAATTCTAACTGGGCTCCACCTGCATGTGTTATTTATCTTGATATGAGATCAACATGTCACACACATTTGGTTGTGATGCATGTGTCTGGTATATCCTTTTCAGACGGGTAGTCATGATGGGTATACTGGGCTTTGTATATTTTTACCCCAGTGTCATGTTGATGGCATGCACTGCTCTCTCACTCATTAATAATAATAATAATAATAATAATAATAATAATAATAATATATTTATTTATTTTTTTTTTTACACATGACATGTCCTTTGATTCCAGAATGCTTTGTTAATTTTTTTATGCTAGTAATTACAATGAAGGAACTGCTACATGGGCTTAAGATAAGTTGTAGTAAGCTATGTATAGATATTAACATCATAAGAATTTGGAAACTTTTGAGAGAACATGAAATAATTATTTTTGGGGACTGTAGCATGAAGCACATATAGAGTTTTAAATAACAGTGTATAAATGTTCAGCAGCGTTCAGCCTTTTCTGTCCATAAAGCTTTTTCAGCCCAATATTACATGCTGTTATTTTTTATAGCTCTAGGCGTAGGAGTGGCTGTGTGGTAAGTAGCTTGTTTACCAACCACATGGTTCCGGGTTCAGTCCCACTGCGTGGCACCTTGGGCAAGTGTCTTCTACTATAGCCTCGGGTTGACCAAAGCCTTGTGAGTGGATTTGGTAGACGGAAACTGAAAGAAGCCCATCGTATATATGCATATATATATATGTGTGTGTGTGTGTATGTTTGTGTGTCTGTGTTTGTCCCCCTGCCCCAACATCGCTTGACAACCGATGCTGGTTTGTTTACGTCACCGTAACTTAGCGGTTCGGCAAAAGCGACTGATAGAATAAGTACTAGGCTTACAAAGAATAAGTCCTGGGGTCGATTTGCTCAACTAAAGGCGGTGCTCCAGCATGGCCG
Source organism: Octopus sinensis (assembly GCF_006345805.1). NCBI lineage: Eukaryota > Metazoa > Mollusca > Cephalopoda > Octopoda > Octopodidae > Octopus > Octopus sinensis. Next base: position 44,582,617 of record NC_043014.1, on the reverse strand, counting down.
CAGTCAAATGACTGAAACAAGTAAAATAGTAAAATAGTATGTGCTTTGAGATACGGTTCCAAAAATAAGGAATAATTAAGTTTTGATGTGATGATGTGATGACATAGAAAGAATGCTTTCTTTGTTGAATCTGTTTTGTTTAATCTCATTTTATATTTGCTGTTTTGTTATTCATAGCCTATAAGAATCTGACAACATTTGAAGTCATTCAGAAAGCAAGGCAGGAAAAAGAAGAAGAAGCTGCATTAGAAATGAAGAAATCTACCGCAGCGAAGACTTCTCCATTTGGCAATATTTCTAAGAAGGTTTGTAAGAATTTTTACTGAAAATTTTGAATTTTTACCGACTTTTGTCTTCGTTTTTACTGTGTCATTCTAAAAGTAAGCTCCTAGTTGAATTACATATGTAACAACGTTGATCCCAAGTGTCAGCCCATTTTTCTTCATTTACATTTTTAATACTTTCTAGAAAGACATGAAGAATTACACAAACTCATTTCTGTTTTCTTACAATAGTGAATCTATGTATTAAAAACCAGTATTTTGTCAAAGAGATGGTAAAGATAGCTGAACATCATCAATATCTATTTAGTTTCCTTCCAGAATTTAACTAGGTAACATTTTTAAGCTTCTGGGTACAACCGTATGTATGTTTATGTATGGGTACACATATGTATATGTGTTTATGTATGTGTGTAAAAACATGTGTGTACATGTCTATACACATGTGTATGTATGTGTGTGTATGTGTATATATATATGTATATGTATACATATGTGTGAATATATGTGTGTGTGTGTATATATATATATATATATATATATGATGATGATGATGGCCGTCCACTCGTGACTGAGGGAGATTGCCGACCTTCAGGAACATTGTGCGCTCTAGGACTAACTTATATTTTGCATTTGCAGTTCCGTTGGTGGCTAATGAGCCCTGCTCTTGACAAGCATACACGACTGCAAACATTGCAGACCAAGCTTTCCCCATTCACTATACGAGCCGTGCGCTTTCACGCAGCTCGCTTAAGTTCTTCATGCTGGATACATGCTCTCTCAAAAGTGTTGATCCCCTCCTTAACCTGCTTCCTCCATCTGTGGCAATGACAGGCATTGTTCTCCCAGTCAGTGTCCTGCATATCACAGGCCTTTAACGAGGACTTGACACAGTCCTTAAATCGCAGCCTTGGTTTTCTGCCGGAGTCTCCTTCCATTCACAAGTTCTCCATAGAGCATCTGCTTAGGAATCCTTCTATCCTTCATTCTAATAAGGTTTCCAGTCCAACGCAACCGGTGCTTGTGCATCATCGCCTCAATACTCAAGATATCAGCTGTCCTCAGCTGATATATATATATATATATATATATATATATATATATATATAATATATATATATATGTATATATATATATATATATATATATATATATATAAATTGACAGAATGCAATAAAAATCCAAGGGTGTGAAAGATTTCAGAACATTTATAAATATAAGGTCTTACAGCTGTTTCCAGGGTATTTTATATATCCCTTCATTGGAGACAGTGTGAGAAAATGGTTAAGCAATAGTTATTCTAGATAAGATATGAAACAGAGAGTGAAGTGGAAGAATGAATATAGACATGAGATATGCAGGGATATTGCATCTTCAGTTCCATTATTTTGGCAGAATGGTGTATATATAAGATTATTGTACCTTATGAGTAAGTTCCAACAGTATTAAAAATACTATTCTAAATACTATTGGGACATATTTTCTTATGTCATTTATACATATTTTTTTATATCATTTATTTTTTATGTCATATTTTTAATGTCATTTATACCTATTTTTTATGCTAAATATATTTATATATTTATGTTTTATACTTGTATTTTTCTTCCAAACTTCAAGAATTTATACTGAAAATTGGTATTGTTATATTTTTCAGCTAAATAAAGTGGTGCCTGTTTCCGGGCGGAAAGGGTTAGTTGGAATGTTTTGTTTTTGTTCGTAGTTTCTTTATTATCATTTTAAAAAATTTTGTTCACCTGTTTATATATATATATATACATAATAATTATTTGAGGGAATATAATCCTAACTTACAGGGAAAAAAAAATTCAATTTAGAAATACTAAATCAAATTTCACACAATATAATATATATATAAAAATTAGAAAAAAAACCACCTTTTATCAATTCAAAATGAACAATTAAATTACACCATCTAGAAAATTACATAGAATAGAAATATTAAAATTAAAATAACAATAAAATACCGATGATTAAGTAAATTGCAAAAAAATAATAATAAAAATAATTAAAAATATTAAAAACGTATATAATTGATAGAATAACAATTATATATGTTTTTATTATTTTTTTTGCAATTTACTTAATCATCGGTATTTTATTGTTATTTTAATTTTAATGTTTCTATTATATGTAATTTTCTAGATGGTGTAATTTAATTGTTCATTTTGAATTGATAAAAAGTGTTTTTATCTAATTTTTATATATATATATACATCATCTCAAAACCTTCCTATATATATATATATCATCTCAAAACCTTCTAATATATATATATATATATATATATATATATATATAAGTAGATATTTCTTATTTACATATTGCTAGAAATCCTTGGTGTGGTTAAACTCATTCACTAAAATACTTCTATACATTGTAATAACATATTTCTGTTCTTTACTATTAACTTAAATTCCATTCTTCACTACTAACTTAGCAATTTCTTAATTAGATTTACAGTGTTGCTTTAAATAGCAATTTCTTAATTAGGTTTAGAGCTTGATTTAGACATAATATAATGCAGTATCTCACCCATTAGTAGCCATTATTCTCACTTCCTATCAAATCAGTACTTTCTATTACATTATTATTCCCTAAGAGATTTCATACAAGAGTTCAATAATATAATTGCTATGGGGAGTAAAGGATTGAAAGCATCAGGCTTTTGTCCTTCATTTGGAAGTTAGGAAGGGTTACCGCTTTGATCATAAATTGGAAAATAATTTCTTTTCCAAAGAAACATTAAAAGCAGAATGGTTGATCAGATATGCTAGTGGCCTGCCTGATTAAAGGTCTTTAGTTCAAACTTACTGCTTGTATGTATTTCTGTGTGGATGTCTAAATCCTGTGTCCTTGTGTACAAAGCATTGGACAAAAATTGGTGATGCTGGTCAACATTGCCTTCCTAAAAAATCAGCTTGTAGTTCTGTGTTTTTGAAGATGAGTAGAATTAATTTTTTTTTTTTAGAATCCATTATTCGATAAGCAAATAAGGGTTAGCAACAGGAAGAATATATGTACTGAGGTTAAAAACAGCACCACAGTATATATTCATCTAACCCATACAGGCATGGGAAAAAAAAAGATGTAAAACAAATTTCATAATGTAATAGACAGTACACTTTACTCTATGCCCATCTTTTCATTTAGCAATTAGGAATAGGTACTTGGTCTTCTAGGAATATTAATTAAGATAGGCATTAGGGAGGGCATCCAGCTGTAGAAATGTTGCCAGATCAGATTGGAGCCTAGTGCAGCTGCTGGCTTTCCAGACCTCAGTCAAACCGTTTAACCCATTCCAGCATGGAAAATGGACATTAAATGATGATGATGATGATAGGTTGGCACCTCACTCAAAGGTGATTTATCTTCCACAAAATTATCACTAACCACAAGTCCTTAAAGGCTGTGTGTATAACAACATTGGCGATGATAGCATAGTCAGACCGAACAGTCAGCGCTAACATGGTGGGCCTTACAACTTTATCCCTTATCCAATCCAGTTAAGGTTCTCAATTAAAAGGGACCTACAGTTTAGTATTTTCCTTCTACCACTAAATATAATGATAACGATAAACACTTCATCCCATATTCTTCATAAAATCCTACAATCACTTCATATTTTTAAGGATTTTATAATTTTTCAATTTAATTTTCTAATAATAACTGTCAATTTTACATATTATTATTGTTATTATTATTATTATTATTATTATTATTATTATTATTATTCAGTAGTCTTATTTTTATCATGTGCTTTTACTGCATGTGATAAAATTATTATTATTATTATTATTATTATTATTATTATTATTATTATTATTATTATTATTATTATTATTATCATCGTTGTTGTTGCATGAGTAAAGTTGCATGATTTATTGATGCTGTTCATGTCGTTGGGTTGCTCGAGTTACCTCATGATACAAGGGAAACTATTGGGTTTGTTTTGTTTATGAGAAAAATTGTTGATACAAAACTCTCGTGTAATAGTTTTATTTTAGTATATTAATAGAAACTAATTTTACCGACAAGCAGAAGGAAAATACTAAATCACACGCAGAATGATTAAACAACGCAACTGCATGACAATAAACAGCTCAGTAATTATATTGCCTTTTAGAAACTGTCCACCAGTTTAATCAATATCTGTTTCGTAGTTGCATGAATTGTTGTGTTATTGTTGGCCAGACCCAATCAGTTCCAACCAAGAAGACCTACAGCACAGAGGAAGTCGATCAAATGCCCAGAAGCAACCCACGGAATCAAAGATCCTGGACATCTGATATTAACTATCTGATGTGTTCATTTTGGTTGAACTTTGATATTTATTTGATCATCTGTCTAACTATAACCGTATCGTGAAGCATGCTGACCCTAAATATAGGACATAAAAGCATGACTAACCCTCTCTCTCTCTCTATCTCTCTCTCTTTTGGAGAGGCACTGAGCACCTACACGCAAATATACATACACGCCAGTAACTTCCACCTACCGGATTCAATCACAAAGCTTCGGTCGACTCGGGGCTATAGTGGAAGACACCTACCCAAAGTGCCATGCAGTGGGACTGAACCCGAAACCATGTAGCTAGGAAGCAAGCTCCCTAACCACGACCATATTAAAGATAATAGGGAGTTTTAGAAGAAGGGTCAGCTGCTTTATTGAGCAGATCAGGGTTCTCCACAGAAGCTCTTTCAATGATTCCATTTGTATGAGCCTTTTGGAAAACTACCCTATTGATATCTTTCTGCGATATAGTCATTGAAGCTTACAACAGAATTGTTAGGGTAAGGTAGGTCTTGCTCACTCTCATTTTAGTGTTTATGACCCTTTTTAAATTCTAATTTTTGACCACAGGGTCAGTTATCTAGTACCATAGTTATTCAATATAATATGTATACGGCTCTGTATCAAATATGCTATGCATCAGTAAGTTATCAGTGAATAAGATAGGCATTCCAGTTTCGCTTCTCATTAGAAGCGACTTAAATTACATTTGTAATGACTTTGGGAAAATATATCTGCCACAACTTTCCCTCTCTCCTTTATCATCTTCAAAATTTGACATGACAACATCAAGATTATTAGTTGTAAAAACAGACATGGCTTTAGCTCTCACTGACTTTATTGTTCAACAAAACTAAAGGTTATTTAACAAGATGTTTTGAAGAAAATGTTTTGTGGAAACAATAGCTGTGTTAACAATAAATGGCTACTGTTCCATCATGCTTTTGATGGGCACATTAGCATAATAGGTTGAAATGTTAAAACTCCACAAAACATTAAAGATGGCTGCTTAATAAGCCTAGAAGATATCTGGAATATATTGTTACGGAATAACTCTTCTGACTAATATAGAAAATATGTAACAAAGCATTTGGAAATGACTCACAAATTGCTGATACTATGTCCAATTTGTAGGTCATCACCATGGCAATTAGGTCCTAACATGTGAGCTGGAATCTTAAGAGTGACCATAGAACAAAATCTAAAGACATAAATTCGAGTATATTTGATTTCTTGAGATTCAGTGAGAGCTGATCAAGGAAATTTATCAGATTCATTTAATTTCTCTTCATTTCAAATCCAGTCTGTCTTTGTGGACTGTATTCTTGTGTGAACTATTGATTAAGGGGTATGTTTGATCTTGTCATAAGACAAATGGTCAAAGGATTGGTTGGTCGAAACATTTGAATCAGCTGATGAACTATTTGAAGGTTGAAATTTTTATTGCGAGGGCTTTTTCTTGGATAGAATATGATTATGTTATACTATTTATTTGCAAGGGAAACAGATGAGCTTGAAATGAAAAGAGTATGAAATGAAGTTGAACTAATTTCTAAAGAAGGTAGAGATGTCTTTGCTCTTTTATATACATTGAAGATTAGTCTGAGTCTTGTTATATAGCAAGAGCTCTTTGCAAGAAGCGAGAAATAGCCAGAATTCTGACTGGATTTTACGTTTGTATAAAAGCTTGAAGAGAAATAGTATAAAAAGAAATTTCAGTTAGGTTTAAGAAGATAAATTTGTAAAAGTGTTGACAGAATTTTAATTGAAATGAGAACAGAATGAAGTTAGAAAAATTTGCTAACAACAATTTTGTCCTGTGCCTTTTTTCTTTTATAAATGTGCCGTTGCTGGCATCACTTATCGTAGCTCCAGTTATGAACCAAGCTGACAACTGGCAATGTTGTGTAGTAATAGAATATTATTTTTCTAACTACACACCCTGTTGTTAGCATACTAATAGGTTTTCCAGTGTTTGTAGCTGATGGCAACATTTGAGTATTGGTTGCTAACTGTATTGTTACGGCATTTATCATTTCACTGTCCATCACTACCAGTAAAGGTATTAAATGCCTTTTTACTATACAGCTAATCTATCTGTAAACCATGTTATCTGTGAGTTAATGGTTTCAGATTAACAGTCTACAGCTGCAAGCAGCAGTGTGTAAGGGCTACTACTTATGAATAACCTAGTTTACTGTTAAACCCTGTTGTCAAAGAGTTAACGGTTCCAGTCTATAGCTGCAGAAGCATTGTGTCAGTGTTACATTTGCTAGATAAATGTAAATCTTGTTGTCATATGAGATTAAGTTGCATGAGTAGGCCAAATTATACAGACAAATTTGGACCTAATATCTTTTGTGTAAATTTTACGTGAATGATATATTGTGCTAACAGCTACTGTAGGCATGAAAGAAATTTATTTGTAATTTTATTTCTTGTTATTTTTATAAATATTAAGATTAAACATTTTTTTCATTTGACTTGGTTTTTTCTAGTTATATTGAATGATCAGCAATAAATGCTTGCTTCTCCTTTTTTTTATATCTTTATCTTTCTCCAATGTTCCAACACTTCATATGAAATATCTGGGGATAATGCTTAGTGAGGGATTAAGTGTGATATAATGAAGGTAAAAGGGACCAATACAGCTTGGCACCTGTGACATCGCAATTCATTTCTACAGCTGAATGAACTGGAGAAACGTGAAATAAAGTGTCTTGCTCAAGAACACGACACGCAGCCCAGTGCGGGATTCGAGCTCACAACCTCACGATCGTAAGCTCGACACTCTAACCACTGAGCCATGCGCCTTCACATAACATAAAGGACTACAAAAATGGAAAAGAAGGGGCCTACAAATTCATGAGATTTTGATTATCAGAAAGCTTAAAGGATTGAATATCAATGACCAGAGGCAAACAAGATGATGGTAATGAGTTCCAGAGAGCAGCAGTTCAAGGAAAGAAGCTATTAGAATAAAAGAAGAAAAAAGCATTCTTATAGCTACAGTTATTACTAGTATATTATTATTACTATTACAACTACTACCACCATCTCCACATGTCTATTGTTTCTTATACTGAGATTGGTGATCATCAGTATCAGGTCAATATGTTCAAATCCTCTTTCTCCATTCACTAGTATTGAGGAAGTGTGAAAAGAGATAAGAGATTTCTCGTTTAGTATCAAAGAACAGTGATTAATTAAGTTAAGTTAAGTTAATTTTTTGGCTCAAAAAGCCAAAAGCAAGGCCATGTAGGGGCACATGGAGCTATGTACAGGGAGAGTGTTCATGCAAAGAGTTCAGGCCATTTCTGGTCAAGAGAGACTTTGAACCGAGCAATCGTCGGCATCTTCATTATCTCGTCCGGCAGCTTATTCCACAGATCCGCAACCCGGACGGAGAAAACCCTTCTCCTTCGATTGAGATAAAATCGTCACAGATAGAGCTTTTCGGAGTGACCCTGCAGCCAACGCTCTGGAGCAGGGGTGAAGAGCAGCTCTTTCGAGAGGTTACACTTTCCGCTTATGATGTTGTGAGCGAGAATGAGATCACCATGGCGTCATGGGGGGTGGGTAGATATTAAAAAGGGATGGAGTAAGATACAGGGGGAAATGATAATTGCTTAGCAGGGCATTTGAATACATTAGCTGAGCTAAACTGTTCAAGATAAGCAGACAGTTTTATTGTAAGAGATGTAGTTGAATTACATTGTAAATATTTACTCTGTCTGAAATATATATATGTATATATATATACATATATATACATATATATATATACACACACATACACATTGTGTAGATGTTACAGAATGCATGTACAACTATTTTAATAACTGGTTTAAGTTCATCGCCTTAATTAATTTAAGTCAATCAATTTATCTATTGTTTGTATTTTCCAGAATCCGTTCAACTGTTCCTAGGCACCCTGGGGATGATGTTTCCGTTGATAAATTATCATGTAGGGATAAAGATTCTAAACAAGTTTCTTCAGCTAGGGTAAGTATCTATTCCCCTTTTACATACTGCTTCTCTTTCTTTCTTTCTTTCTTTCTACTATAGCCTTGGGCCAACCAAAGCCTTGTGAGTGGATTTGGTAAAAGGAAACTGAAAGAAGCATGTCATGTATATATGTTTGTTTGTGTGTGTGTGTGTGTGTGTGTGTCTGTGTTTATCCCCCCACAATCACTTGACAACTGATGTTGGTGTGTTTACATCCCCATAACTTAGCTGTTCAGCAAATGAGACTGATAGAATAAGTACTAGGCTTACAAAGAATAAGTCCTGGGGTTCATTTGTTCAACTAAAAGCAGTGCTCCAGCGTGGCCACAGTCAAATGACTGAAACAAGTAAAAGAGTAGAAGAACATATGGCACGCTTTCAGTCTAGCAAATCCACTCACAAGTCTTTGGCCAGCCTGAGGCTTTTGCAGAAGATACTTGCCCAAAGGGGCCACTTTGTAGCATGTACAGGATGCTTTTTTTGTGCTACCAATGTTAGTGAGGTCACCAAGCGGCTTGTAAGATTATGAGCTCTGAGGTAGGGACAGTTCATATTAGGGAGATGAGAGAAGGGAGCCAGTGCAGAACAGGTTTTTTTGCTTTAGAAGGGCTTCATGATTACTCAGATTTTAGAAGAGCAACCGGGAGTGTTCAGGTGGAGCTCCCTCCTGCTCTTATACTTTGTAATCAAATTTAAACTAGAAAAATAAAATAAGGGATTTGTTTTTCTTTTCTGTATGTAACTGTTTTTGAAAATCTCTTTCATTTGTCTTTATTAGCTTGACAAAGACCCTGTGAAAAAGAGAAGGAAACGAAAGAAAGATCGAAAAATCTCACATTCAGTAACAGAGCGGGAACTTTTTGCCATGACTAGAGGTAAACAACATTTCTTATATCAATCATCCTTTTGGTTTTGATGGCTGTAAACGTATTTCTTTATTGTTGTCTTATTATTGCCTTTGTTCATACCAGTCTCAAACACTGTGTGTGTGTATGTGTGTGTAGGCGATAAAACAAAAAAAACTTGAAATCTTCAAAGCCACAGTCGAACCAATTCTACTATATGGCTCAGAAACCTGGATGTTACCAAAGAAGCTTGAGAGGCGGTTGGATGGAACCTACACTCGCCTCCTTATGAGAGCTCAAAATCTCTCGTGGAAGCGCCATCCAACCAAAGTGCAAATATATGGGAAACTACCACCTGTGTCATCTCTTGTGAAAGGTAGGAGAGTCCAGTTTGCTGGACATTGCTGTAGAGCTGAATACGAGGCAATTTCTACTCTTCTCCTCTGGAAGCCATCTACTCGCAATACCAGAGAGCGCACACTCTCCTACCCTGATGTAATCTCCAGGGATACAGGCATCCAGCAACAGGATCTCCATAATGCTATGATGGACCGTGAAGTCTGGCGTAGCATGGTAAATTCCATTGTCTCGACCACGGTCGAACAATGATGATGATGAGGATGTGTGTGTAGAGGCTGGTGAGGATGGGGTGAGTTTAGTGACCAACTAGGCTTAACCAAATAAGCTAAAAGTTTGTTGTTTTTGGTTTTGTGCCCACCTTAAAGAGAGATTTTTTTTGTAGAATGAGATTAGTTTTCATTGAAACCTTGGAAATTTTCTGTACTCCCCCCAAAACTTTTGAGCCTTTGAGCAGGAGCTTCTCTATTGGATGCCCACCAAATAATGTTGGAGGGTATGCAAAAGACATGGGCACTTTGTCAGTCCCATTTCCACTGATTAGCTTATAAATACAAATTTGCTACCAGGTTTATTTTGCTCTAATTTCCAAAATTGTTATATGAATATCTCTTTGGAATAAATAGTATATATCGGAGAACTATCCGAACGTGGCCATTGCCAGCACTGCCTTGACTGGCCTCCATGCCGGTGGCACGTAAAATGCACCATCCGATTGTGGCCGTTGCCAGCCTTGTCTTGCCCCGTGCCGGTGACACATAAAAAGCACCATCCGATCATCGCCGTTTGCCAGCCTCGTCTGGCACCTGTGCAGGTGGCTCGTAAAAAGCACCTACTACACTCATGGAGTGGTTGGCGTTAGGAAGGGCATCCAGCTGTAGAAACACTGCTAGATCAGACTGGGCCTGGCGCAGCCTTCTGGCTTCCCAGACCCCAGTTGAACCATCCAACCCATGCTAGCATGGAAAACGGACGTTAAACGGTGATGATGATGATGATGATATATTTAGAATTTGAATCTCTTGCTCCATGTTTTAATGTGTTATACTTATCTCTCCTACATTGAGACAGTTTTGAATAATGTCTACATGGTAGATTGACCAGTAAACTAGGTATGAAAGCAGCTGGTGGAAATTCTTGAAAAACTTCATTTTTCTGCTATCAAATGAAAATGTATTGTTTGGTGGATGCTGAATACAATGTAGGCTAGAGAACATTTAAATAGATTTGAGCCCTAAGAACAATAAATGCTACTGGCATCTGTTCATTTGTTATAATAACAATTTATATTTGGAACTGTTGCCAGGAAATATTATAAGAAAATATGGGAGAAAAGCAACTGATACGCAATAAATTGACTGAAAAAATATCAATATTTTTAATTAGAGACCTATGAGTTGTTTAGCAGAGTTAAATGATCTCCTAAATAACTAAAGCCTTATCTTTTGATCAAAAAAAATTTTTTAATTCTTCTTTCTGTTGTGTCTGGGGAGAGTCATTTTCGTTTTGTGCCTTATAATGTAACACACTCACCGGTAAAATTTCCACTTTTTTCTTATTTTTATTTTCCTAAAATTTTCGTTGCGTCTTGCAACCTTTTTAATAGTCTTGAAAAGGTTGAGAGTCAAGTCTATTAAAAAGGTTGCAAGATGCAACGAAAATTTTAGGAAAATAAAAATAAGAAAAAAGTGGAAATTTTACCGGTGAGTGTGTTACATAATAAGGCACAAAAAGAAAATGACTCTCCCCAGACACAACAGAATATGCTTCAACACACAAACTCATAAAAAGAATCTTGCAAACCAAATCCAAAAACGACATTCTTCTTTCATATTATTGTTATTTAGCCTGAGGTCAGCCCTAATTGATCAGAACACATTCCAGTCATCTTAATACATTTAGGACTGTTGTACAATGTGTCCTTCTTTATTTTTAAGATGGTTATGTGTGTGATTTGATGAGATCTGGTTCCTACTTTTAATATTTTAAGTGTCTGTGTAGGCTGACAACAACTGGTGACATCCCTAGAATAGTCTTTCATGCTCTTTTTCATCAAAGTTGGCTTATAATCTCTATCTGTGTATGAAGCTGTCCTATGTATATAGAATCAGCTGTAAAGTTGAGCTGAACTTATAAGCTTTATCTGTGCATGCAGCTTTCATTACTGTGTTTGAGATAAAATGCAGATCAGAGCTGCAGTCAATAGGATGGGGTAGTTTTTGACTAACTCTTCAGGTTGGTACCTCACAGTAATAAACTTCTTGATGTTGAAGTTGCACTATTTTCTCTAATTCAGTTCTGCCTGGTTAATGTTAGTAAGCTCAATTTCAATTTATGCTAGAATCTTAAGAGCTCATTGGACATGAGAAGAATTACCACTTTTTATAGCTCACTCTCAGAAGAAAGGACTGTCTGAGATCTATGACTTTTTGCAAGGCCTCCATGTATCAAGGTATTTGGTTATCTTTGGACTGGATACCTGGTCTGAATACGTGCAACAGTGGGTCACTTCGAATGAAGAACTTTTGAGAACTATAGTCCAGGTTAAACATAGCATTAGCATATGACTAAATATTGTCACGTAAAGAGCAGCATTCGAGCATGATTGTTACCAGAGTTGCCTTACTGGCACATGTGCCGGTGGCACGTGAAAAAACATTTGAGTGAGGTCATTGCCAGTGCTGCTGGACTGGCTCCTGTGCAGGTGGAATGCAAAAAACACCATAAAAATGCCATAAAAACCATACCAAAACAGACAGTGGAGCTTGGTGCAGTTCTCTGGCATGCCAGCCTCTGTCCAACCCATGCCAGCATGGAAAATGGATGTTAAATGACGTTGCCTGTGCAGGTGGCGCATAAAAAGCACCATCTGGGCATGGCTGTTGCCAGTACCACCAAACTGGCCCTCATGCCGGTGGCACGTAAAAGCACCCACTACACTCTCGGAGTGGTTGGCGTTAGGAAGGGCATCCAGCTGTAGAAACTCTGCCAGATAAGATTGGAGTCTGGTTCACCAGACCTCAGTCAAATCGTCCAACCCATGCTAGCATGGAAGGTGGACGTTAGATGATGATGATGATGAATAATAGTGTTCATCTTCTGATATGTGTGTGTATTATTTTGGTTTTTAATAACGGTTTCCCTTTCTTTAATTTCAGATCGAAGAGTTGCTTCTGGTCACAGTCGTTACGATCTACCTTTGACACCAGTTATGATGTTTAGGTCAGTTCCACCCATACAGATACCAGCTTCTGGACCAGGAACCAGCTTTCATTCAGAATCTGTTGAATCTCTGCGGGAAATTCCAACAGACAGGACTTACTCTGCTATATCAGCAACACATAGTTCTCATTACAGCAGTTCGTTCCCTTCTTCATATCAGGGTAGTTTTGGTAGGGTGGATTCGGA